>NC_060884.1:3914355-4044355 GCF_014805685.1 Silurus meridionalis | reverse complement strand
TGGGGCACTGCCAGGATCTACTCATCTCCTTGTGAGATGGCTTACTCTCACCAGCGGTCGACAGAGTTCAGTTGTCTGGGTGTTAGATTTTAATGTTTCAAATTTTAGCTGTTGCCTCTCCCCTTTTTAACGCCATGAAGGGACACTGAAACAGAGCGCGTCTGGCTCCGCCCTCCGCTCGTGACCTGGCGCTTGTCCACAGGCCCTCACCAGAGCTTGTCCACATGGCCGCTGCCACTTACTATTCATATATACTGTATATACTGTCAAGTTTATGCAGTTCTGTACTGTAAATTGCTGTTTTGCTAAATGATGTGCTGAACTTTTTTTATATTAACAAATTATAATATACTACCCCATATTGTCACTATTCTTTGACTCCTGGGTAGGCTAGGCCATGTCTTGACCTACAATATTGTTAAGTTACGATAAGGGTTTTCGAAACAAATCTTTATCATAAGGGACTACCTGTATATTTTATTATTATTATTATCATTGTCTAAACAGCAAACACAGCAATTTTCAGGGTTTCCATGCGGATCCATCCCCAGCACTATATATAAATAATATAACTATGAGTAGAAACAATTGTGTTTTTCTTATATCCAACAAAAAAAATCTTTTTGTATAGAAAAATGGGAAACATTTCCCATTAACAGCACATTAATCCTGGAATGTTTTATTTGTTAGCTGTTATGGCCATTTGGCCAATGCTTTAAAATTTGACGTAAAATGTGGTTTTCCATATGTCCTCATTGAACCAGATAGTAATACTGAAGTTCAGTCTGGTATATTATAATAATAAAACAACTTATTAAAATATAAAACAACTCTCATGACACCAGCGAAAAAGCAACAATGAATCCCCTTTGTGGACTTCCGTACACATGAATGCTCCAACTGCAAATATTTTGAGTCAGACTATGCTTCATATTTTGTGTTTGTATGTATAAAGTAAATCGATCATACCTGATATCAACAGTTCCCTTTATGAAATATTGGAGTGTTTAAAAGTTGGAATAAACACGTTTGCTTACAGAATTCTGGCTCCTCATGAGCTGAAGCAGTACAGCTGAAGTCCTCATGCTCGTGTTTGTACATTGATTATATATACAAACCTGTTTATAGTGCAGAAGAGCTTTTTATGACCGGCCCGTTTTCCCATTTTTGCAGTGTTTATTTCATGTTTGTGGGACAAAAAATCTGCCGTTTTCTTGTTTCAAAGTAAAGCTTGTCCATCTAGGCAAGGTCTAGACATTAATAGGTATTTATTCGAGTATGGCACCATTGCAAGATAGGCAGGTCATAACAACACATGTAGATGTTGCTTCACCTCTTAATGGGAGTTGGCCTAATGACTAGGATCTAATGGATTTGATGTTTTTATATAGTCGTATTCCTTATTTTTCCTTAAAAGCATATATGAGAGTTCTGTATGTACCATTCACAGCTAACTTTAGGGTTCTTGAGCAACTATCCCAGCAATCTCTAGGGTGTCCTGTGGGACCACTCACAGCCATCTTTAGGGCATCCATTTTCCATTATCCTGAGAAATTTTAGGGTATTCATGACAGAACACCCCAGCAAACTTTGATATCCTTTGTGATCGAGTCCAGTCCATGGAATTTTTTGGGTTCCCATATAGGACAATCCACAGCTATTTTCAAAATATTCATCAAAGAGAATCAACATCAAATTGAACTATGTTGAACCATCCCCAGAGGTCCTTAGGATAAATGTATGGATCCATTATACAGTGTGACTGAGTTTGACTGACAACTTCAGGCAGCTCAAGAGCATGCATTATCTTTACATTAGGTACCAGTGCTAGGTCCACTGTTTAATTGTTTGATTTGTTAAGTCAATTCTAATCATCCAACCACATAATAATAACATGTTAGCATCAGCAGTAATGATGAGTGAAGATCTAGAGAGACAAAAGACAGTTAATTGGGCACTTTACGCACCTCAAAATGGAGAGAATCTCAATACCACTAATATAGTCTTAGTATTCAAATTCTGAACATGTGTCCAGCAGTGATAGTTTGATGTTTGAGCTGTGGTAGATATTTCTACAGTATATTCTGTAGAAATCTTCATTTTCTGAGGAACCATTATTGTTCCTGATTTGGGCAATATCCCCTGGCTATATCTTGAAGCGCATATGACTGGACTAAATAGTATGTCAAAATAGCAAGCCATCAGTGCGCTTGATTTCTGAGCTTTCATAGCATTCCAAACCACACACTACTATATTAAATATTTACTATTTAGTATGTGGTTTTGGATGTAGCACTTGTTCCTGAGCTTTTAGCGTTGCCAAGTGTAAATTCCAGCTCAGTCTGATTCAGATTCCTAATAGCCAAAGCTCTTACAATCGGGGAAATTGTAATTGTGTCCACATGAGAATATACTTGTGTGGTTTCTATTGTTGCATTGCTCCTGTCTTTTCAAAAATGAGTTTGTTTGTCTGTCCTGGTCCATATGTCCATCTTTCTTTAATTTCCCATTATGACTTTATTTCTTCTGATTTGACGAGGGGAGTATATGACTCTTAACCAAGTGTGATCTACCTTACACATTATATGAATGGTCTTTTGTGTGGAAAAAAGGTTTACTTCTACATGATTATTGTACTAAAATATTTTTTGCACAATAAAAATCCACATTCTATAAAGTAAATATGCTGTAGTCCATTGAGCACTTACCAGCACTCGTTAATAGTGAAGTCATTTAAAGTTGCTCACTGGTAATAAATGTGCATGAGAAAATATTTGGTCACAAACGGATTAACGTCTGTATATTCAATGGAATAAATGAAGGTAATTTTTACAAATTCTAATTTAACAGTAATAAAAAAAAACCCCACACTTCTATTCACAGAGATGATTTTCATATTGCTTTTGTGATTACATGCCTATTGGTTTGCTCAGTTGCCCCCTCTCATTGTCTGTACTCTCTTATTAAAAATGCCCCTTTTTATGTCATTTATTTGATTTCTTCACCCAATTGAATTAGGCTGAATTAGAATATGATAAGGAAGTATTTATCCAGCCTTCCTTTGAAACTATGGAACTGAACTAAAGTGCAATTATAAACTCCTAAGCGTGTGTGTAACTCCTCTCTTTCAAGTGAAGGCCTAGTTAAATGAAAGAGAAAAAAAAGTAACTCTGAATACCTAGAAGAAGAAAAAAAACCTTCCACTGACGTATGAGATTAATTGGTGTATCACATAGCAAGTGTCTCTTAATAAATGTGGAGTTTATTTCGGCAGATTGGAACGCGCCCAAGTCAGAAAGAGCTTCAATAAATATGGCACTTCTCTCCCAGCTGCCTGGCCTTCTTCCTGTTTATTTGTCCACAGGCGCAGGTTTTGGGGATGAAGGTGGGTCTGATGGGACCAGCTGAACCCGTGTAAACATCTCGGCCGGAGCGTCTGGCTTTCAGTGGCTTTTCAGAACCCATTGTTTTTAAAAGCGCTCAACCTAAAAAGTGCTTTGTATATGCCTATTGACAAAATATTTCTGTGTTATGGCATGCGTGTATGGGACCTTGTGTAAACTCGTGAAATAGCGTTAGATTGTCAGCGAGGTCTAACTCTCATGACGGCATTGCTCACAAGGTTCTTAAAAGTGTTGAATTCGCAGTTTAAACAAAGTCTTGCAAAACCTCTCCATGTTTAGACCTAGAGGAGTGAAATGGTGGCTTTCAGCCTCTGACCCTGGAACATTCCTTGAACAAAGTGCTCTTTAAATTTAGACAATCCGAGACCTACATCTGGCATAAATGTTTTGGGGTAAATTGATTGTATTTTTCTTTCGAGCCATTATGTGAGCATGAATTTCTATATGTGAAACCAATATTCAATAATATTGTCAACTCATTGTCATATTTTAGTCATGTCTGTCCACTTCAGGTGTAAATCCACAGTAGCACAATTTACTCAATCCCAGGAATCCAGAAATGCTCCAAAAAAGTATGTAAGCAAAGTTTAAGCTGTAGAAACATCCCTAACATGCAAAGCCTCTCTGCCTCCAACCTCAGTCCTGATACATTAGGAATGACATCATGATGTCCAGACTGGACATAACCCATGAGCAATGGCATGGGGCGTTTGCTTTGACTGAGCCTGCTTGTGATCATGTCTCTAGGCTTCATGTGATCTTTGACCATCGTTCCTGTCCTAAAGGTGGAGGCAGAGGGGTCATGTGCTGTGGGGAATCTCAACAAAAAAACCCCCAAAAAGAACACAGCCAGGGTCACATGATAACCCAGTTTATTTTGGCTACATGCTCAAAATCGTAGGTTTGATAATATATTCAGACATATCAGGATGATACACCAGAAGGATATATACCAGAATGTAATAAAGATTTAAGCAATAATCTCAAAATGTCAGGATGAATTTATGTCACGCTAGCTGTCTGCATCAAAAGTTCCAGATGATACTCAGAAAATTAGCATTAGCTCAAATCACATTGTAAGATTTTCATCCTGTGACTTTACCCATACCGTAGCTAATCTGTTGTGCAGAGATTATTATTTTATAGCTATCTTGCTAACATATCCATAAGATGTAATGTGTAGCTAAGGTTAACTAGCTATAGCTAACTTTATTGTGCTGTGCATCCGACAAATATCTATGTAAAATTATTACCTCATGGATCCTGTTGCTTACTCTGATTTAATGCTAGCTCAGTAGTGATAGTGCTGATAATACCAGTGTAGTTTTACCTCAGGAAGATTGCTCTTTAACACAATAATAAACAACTTGACAATTCATGATGAAATAATTGCCCCAAGGCTACATGGTTTGTAAATAGCGTCAATGGAAATAGTTCTGTTGCTCGACATGGAATAAGCAGAGGTCACAGAACTTTATCGAAGCCAAGCTGAAATTGAGTAGTGCGTTCTGTTTGATTGCTTTCGCTAGAGCTCTGATGAAGAATCCTATCACAGCTATTTCGGCTCCCATCAATGCTACGAGGCCTACAGCGATAAGACAACCGGCATTTCCACCACTTACAATCCCATCCACATCCTTCGCGCTCTCTGAACACAGATAAACACGATCTCATGCACATTCTTTTACACACTATGAATTTTCGTCCTCCAAACACACTACCCATCTTCTTCCTGTAGCTCCGGGGAGAACAGAACAGCGCTAAGTGAGGACAAGCTGAAGAGAAATTACAATGAATGTTTGGGTTACATTGTTCTCAAACTGGAGAGGATTTCAGATGGCATCTTTGTATTGAGTCGGTCACAGATTATGGTCACATTTTGTTCAAACTCATACTTTAAAATCACAAAAGGCAGTGCTGTGAATAAGTGGTTCCGGGTTATAGTTTGAAGAATGATTAGCCATTTTACCCATCAACAAAAGACATTCTCTTCACACTCTAAGTGATTCATGTTATAATTGATTCTATATTTTTTTCTTGTAGCTAATTTCGATTTTCTGATATTGGTGTTAGACGTTTCAACCTTCCTATATAATTTTCAAAATGGAATAATTAATAGAATAAATTAATGATTCTAATAATGCCACCTTAAAATAATACATCATAAAAGAAAATGTGTCAGTAGTGTTAGCATCACCTTATGACGTTCTTTTGGCAACTTTAGTGATTGAAAGTAATGGTACCACATTACATTTATTAAGACAAGCATCAAATTAATTCGTTCTTTTTTTCTTTTTTTGGCCTATACTTTGTAAAAGGTTGAGATTGACCCATTTAATGCTTAAGTCTTTTTGAATGAAGAGTTCATCTGGTTAATTTTATTCGGAATAAACAAGGTGGAGAAATGTAGATACACCCATGACAAACTGAAGACCTCAAATGATTGCTACTTTCTGGTTTCATATTTTGACTGAACTCTTAAAGCAATGAGGATTAAAGAGATTACAACATAATCTTGAGTAATCCAAAGTCCCATAGACAGGCAAATGCTTGTAATAACCGTATAAAGCCACCCGGTGCTCTGACAAAACTGTCAGTCAAAGCCTGGATTAAGCTCTCACTCGGCAGATCTGCCTGGACGTTCCTGAACGGCTAGCTTGTACAGATGTATGCTAAAAATCCTGTCCATATTAACCTGGAAATAAGTCCTTGCACGTAATTGGTTCTCGCTCATTATTTATTTGTTCATTTCAGAAGGTTGCACCATGAGTAAAAAAAAAAAACATCAAAATTCCTTACATTTCTTCGCATTCACACTATTTCATTAGCTGATTTCATCCCCAAAGCTGGTCCATTTCTATGTTCATGAATATCCTTAATGACCCCCCCCCCTCAAAAAAATGCAGATTGCTCTTATGTGGTGAGGATTATGGGAAATAATTGATCTTTTGAACCAAACAGCCCACATGCAAGTGCTTGGCGTGATGAGACATGTAGACAGATCCACATCTTGTGAAGATGCTTCTAATTGCTCCTTTTCAGTCAGTGTGCTAGGATACATTGACTGGTATTAAAGCGTATTTTTGGAAATAAATGTTGCATGGTGTACTAAAGTGGGGAACTCAACCAATCAAGCAGAACTATGCAGGCAGATGTGTGTTTTCTGTAATAAATATTAGTGAGCTTTGTATTCTATTAGAGATTATTTTAATGAAGTTTGTACCAGATTGGTTTAATGCAACATGGATTTTTATTCGTGTATGAACCCATATCTAAAGCATGTAGTTGAAAATATATAACATTTAAATATAATTAAATATATATATATATATATATATATATATATATATATATATATATATATATATATATATATATATATATATAATAATAAAATGTGTGAAAAAGTAATTATAACTATTTTTATAATGTTAATGGTTTTATTGTCATTTATTAGTACTAGTACTATTATTAATTGTACTATATTAGTTTAAATATTATATATTATTGAATGATTTAATTATTAATGAAATAACTATGATAAATTTTTAGCTTTAAATGTGAATTATTTAAAATACGCCATCGTATTTTTGTATCGTGAGATTGATACCTACACTGTCATAAACAATAAAAAGCCTTTTTATTCTGCTTTTAATATTCAATCAAAAAACAAATAACTGGACTGTACACTGACTTATTATACAATTTATTTTGGATTTATTTGTCTAGTGATACCAGTAAAAAAAAAAATAGGCATTAAGTAACAATGAGGAAATGAATGACTGCATACAAAATTATAATAATAAAAATAAATGAGTAAATAATAAGAATAGAGTAAATAAAAATAGACTACTAAAGTCTGAGTATTCAAAACACTTGAGCAATTTTAAACGAAAACATATTGAATAATTGTATATTTATAAAAAGAAATATTTAAATGTATATTTAAATACATGTATATTTATAATTTTTTTTTTTTTTTTAAGAAAGAAAAATATATAAACCACCAGCATCTGTATGTACATCCTGATTACTGCCATCTGCTGCTACCTCTGAGTATAACACACACACACGGAGGAAATACATTAAGCATGTACATGAACTTATATACTCAGTGCAGGAACACATTTCGGTGCTAGTACATAAGTATTTACCCCTGTTTTGTGCTCCATGTCTGTCTTAGTCCATCTGAATTTTTTTCCTTAAGGGTGCGAGTGTGATCAGGAAGTTATAAATGATGCTGCCACATTCTGAGTGGCATAAAGACAGGAAAAAGTCTGTCAAACAATTACAGTAAAGAGAACTCCCAGGTTTGTGTAAAAAAAGTGAATGGAAAGGTTTACTTTAGGATGTGGGAGGCACAATTCAGCACAAAGTATGAGGTGAAAAAAATCCAGTGAATTTATGGAAACCGATATGGGCGATGGGCAATCCTATGCCTCGTTCTCTAAACAATTTGAGAAAAAGGATGTCTCACATAACACATACATGAGAACAGAGTGAGTCAG
This sequence comes from Silurus meridionalis, assembly GCF_014805685.1. NCBI lineage: Eukaryota > Metazoa > Chordata > Actinopteri > Siluriformes > Siluridae > Silurus > Silurus meridionalis. The sequence goes on along the minus strand of NC_060884.1, from coordinate 4,036,443 downwards.
TAAAAGTGTCAGCACTCTTTTCCTCTTCTTCCTCTCCTTAAGCCAAATCACTTCCTTCTCTGTCTGTGCATGCGATGTTGGCTGACCCTGCTGGCACCACACCACTGTGGGAATGCAAAGAGCCATAAAAATCCTGTGGGTTAGAGCTGTTAGGTGGAAGTCCTCATTGTCCTGCCCTACAGACGTGCCTTCTGTCAAAGCTATGCTGGTAAAAACATATCAAATGAAAATTTTGAAAAAAAGAAGACAAGTGGTATTGAGGAAATAGGAGCTTTTTCAGTATTGTTCTCATAATATCAGTAAAACTATGACATGACAATAAAACGTTCTGCAGCACATTCTTGGTGGTAAAATTGGCGTTAAATGTTCTTAGAGCATGCAAATTAGTTGCTGGTTAAAGTAGTAAAATGCCCATTTATTGGTCTGAGACTATTATCAGTTTTTGTTAATCGAGATCCTTCAGAGCCTAAAATAAAAACAATATGGTGGCCCACTGGGTCAAAACTATGCTTTTTTATTTTATATATGTAGATTTAGTGGCACAACACAAATAAATCACAGAAAAATCTTTGAGATAAAGTCGAACAAAACACTACTCTATATTCTGCCTAAAGTGCTGATTTTGCCATAAAGCTTTGCCATTCAGTAGAACCTACAGCTACAGTGACTTTCTTAGCTCTTTTTTAGTCCAAGTTACCGGTTTTACTGTTTTAATTCAAATGATCAGGCATAAAATTATGACCACCTGCCTACTATTGTGTTGGTCCCCCTTTTGCTGCCAAAACAGTTCTGACCTCTTGAGCATTTACAGCATTAAATTCTGTGTGTAAAGCCTGTGTGTATGTATGTATGTATGTGTGTGTGTGTGTGTGTGTGTGTATGTATGTATGTATGTATATATATATATATATATATATATATATATATATATATATATATATATATATATATATATATATATATATATATATGTGTGTGTGTGTGTGTGTGTGTGTGTGTGTGTGTGTGTGTGTGTGTGTGTGTGTAACAGTCACACTCTAGTTTCTTTAATTATATTAAGTTTAATTATAATAAAAAAATAAAAAATTCACTCAAATTGCGAGGCAGAGACTAAACAAACTTGCGGTTCGCAAATATATACTTTCCTGAAGGGAACTAAGATTTTAACTATGTTCCACACATAAAAAGAATTGCATTCGGTATCTATAATAGCTTGAACACCAACATTTCCACAACTCCACACTTTTCACAACATTAAAGTCAGAACACATCATTCCAGTTTTTATTGAAAATGGTTTAGTTCCAACATTTATGGCATTTGGCAGATGCCCTAATCCAGAGCGACTTACATTTATTTCATTTATACAAATAAACAGCTATGGGGTTAAGGGGCCTTGCTCAGGGGCCCAGGAGTGACAGCTTGGTGTGACTGAGATTTGAAATTACGATCTTTGGATCCAAATTCCAATGTCATAAGCTATCACCTACAACATACTACATTAGGTCTGATTTTTGGAAGCATTATATTCTTCCATTCAAATATTTATTTTTAATTCATCCCAGTCAGTTTGAAAGCTTTTTCCCAGCGTACCTTCTGTTAGTTCATATATGTTCATATGTTCAAACGGCAATAAAGAAATCATTTTTGCTCTTGACACATGACTCGTCCATGGTAACATGAGAGTACTTATAAGGAAAAGGTTTCATTTGTAAGAAACATGGTACTATTCTTCATACTGTATGTGGAATTCCAGCATGGAAATCTGTCGCAGTAATTTGTGTAAACTACTTGAACGTGTGTAAATGGCGATGGTGTGAAGAGGGATTGTTTAGAGCAAAATACCGCAAGCATGCCATCTATAAAGCAGGCCGATCGTTCAGTGTGATGTTTTTAGCGTCGGCCCTGATGGCACTGTAACACAAGTGATACACTTAAATCTAGACTTCATCTCCCACATAAACCACCTTCAGTGCCTCTTCTCATAAACAAAGACGTCTGTAATCAATTTTATGCTTTGTAAATACACACAGCAGTGTGCAGTATATCCAAACGGGAAGGTCTCTCCTCCAGCTTAAACAAGCTGTCTGAAACTTGGCCTGCGTGATAGCCCGAGTGATCCTCTTCTCAATGCTGGAGGACATCTTCAATTTCTCACACGGCCAAACGCCACTCAGCATCTGCGCTGGACGCCGGAATGTAAGCAAACAGAGCCGTGAGGCGAGAGCTAAACAAACCTCGCTCTCCGTGGCACCCGTTTCCTGGCTCTCAAACGCCCGCTCTATTGTTTCAGGTTCACGTTCCATGAGCGAAGCATCCCTGCCGGATAACGCTGTCACTGTGCACAAGGGGCCGTGACCCTTACAGGCCCCGGTTTTATTGTCAGAGCTCACCGCGCTCACCTCGGAGCCAGGCATACGCAGATGGTGTCGCCTTTGAACATTTTATCTCTGGGATTTCACGGTGGAATGATGCGGTAACTTAAACTGTTCGAGAGCAGTCCGGAAATACAAAGCTTGCAGAAACTAAGAGGGACAGGAAATAAAGGGAGAGAAAACAACTGAACGAATCGAGTTTAACATAAAATACAGCTCATGAGTGGTAATGAATTGTGTTATAAGATTTGATGAAGTAATACAGACGATGTTGTACATGGTAAACTTATTAATACGAAATAAATGATTCAAATTATACTACAGGTTTTTAACAAGTGAATGAATTTATGGTGTTACAATTTTAAAGGACTTTTGGAAAAGTAGAAAGAAAAAAAACTGCTTGAGGATTAGAAATTATTACACTACTACTCATAATAATAATACAAAAAAGAAGGATCTTTTTTCCTTTCGAAATTTGAGCCCTATATTTTACAATTTCCTTCTTTATTCTTTTTCGTTTTCACTTTCCCCATCAGCACACTCCAATAAATTCCCATTAAAGAGCCTTAACCTAAGGAAATTAATTTTAGTTAGTTTAAGTGTAAATATGTCTGTAAAAATGTATTTCATGTCCATGTTCACTGTTTTTATTCATAGTTGCCCGATGGATAAGTTTGACAAAGTTGAAAAAGTTGTCAACTGGTATGAAACTGGTATTAAAATGTACTGTGGAAAGGGATGGCTCAGTGGTTAAGAAAATTGAGTACAAATCCCACCACCATCAATCTGCCACTGCTGGGCCCTTGAGCAAGGCCCTTAACCCTCCACTGCTCAGTTGTGTAAATGAGTCAATTGTAAGTTTGTAAATGTAATTTAATGTAACGACATATCACTGGTGTAAAAATAACCTTAGGTAATTCCCACAACCTGCCTGATTGTAGATCGATTTTTTTGCTAGGTGTATTCTGCATGTGCAGTAATATATATATATATATATATATATATATATATATAAGTAGTATCACTTTGTTTGATTTAATTTTGAAAGTGTTCGATGAGCAATGATTTGAACATCTAGGTTTCTTGTGTAACTTTGGACTGTGCTGCAGTGCAGGAAGTCGAATGAATGATTTTACTTGACAGCCACTTGCATATAAATGGCTGGAATTGTTAATAAACTTGAAAACGTGCTGAAGTTTAAATGTAAATCATTTCCTAATAACGCATTACTCCGTGTTTGCTGACATTGTGTGCATGAACAAAACCCGTTGAAAGAAGAGTTTAAACTAACACTAACTCCTAATGAGAGATCTTTGGCCCAGTTTCGCTCGCTCTGTCTCTCATACACGTGCGTAACTCATGCATTTGTCGTCACCATGGGACCCCGTGTCATACCCTTCATAGCATTTTGTCAGAAGTAGCTATCTCTCATTAGCCTTGCAGCTCGAGCAGCATAAAGCAACAGAGAGAGAGGGCGAAGAGCCGTGATCTGACACCTCTCTCCGGTCTACTTTATACAGGGTTGTTAGTAATAACGAGGCGATTCGCTCTTTGATGGTTAGCGATCGTGCATGCTCGTACTCTCTAAAGCCAGGTCCTCGCCACACCAGAGGCTTCTCGTCGGCCGTAAGCCTGTCATGGCCGCCGCTCTGCTTGGGCAGTCTGTCAGTGCTTCGGCGGCGGATAAAGACGGAGCTGTGAAAAACCACAGGCCCAGGAGGATTCAGCCGAGCGAGCGGGGAGAAGTGTTTGCAGGGGAGATTTTCTGTGTGTTTTCCAACTGACAGTCTTGGTTTAGAAGAAAACAGCCCGAGCATTGCGAAAGAATGAGAGAGTGAAAGAGAGATAGAGAGCGAATTAGGTCCTCCATGACATGAAGAATGGAAGTCTTGACAAACACAATTGGATGCTACTTCCCCTGGGCTCACACACACACACATTCACAACCTTACATACACAAAATGAAAGCGAGAGAGAGAGAGAAACATTGAGACCTCACTGGCTGCTTGTGGCTTCTCAGCCGAGAACGGACAGAAATACAAGGAGCTCATTCAGGAGAGCGATGCACAAGAGAACGAAGAGAAGAAGGGATTCGCCCTTAAAGTCGTTCTCTCTTTGACACCCAGCATTGCTAATAAACAGCCTGGGACCTTTTACACAAGTTCACTGACCCTGAAAAACACAGCCTTTAGCAGAGTCGCATGGCGAATTCTCTACAGAAACCATCACAAGTCATTTGTGCCAAGTTTTTTTTTTGGTTTGATGTTGAGATTTCTGGAGTTTCGAACTTGTTTAAATGATTTTTGAGTTTTGAAGAACTTCAGTGCATGTTTTAGGCGAGTGGGCAAGTTGGTTTTATGGCAAATATATGTATACTTTTATGGGGGTGGTCAAAGTGTATTTTTTTGTGTCCATGCTCGTTGCTTTTATTTATAGTTGCCCGGCGGATGTTTGAACATTCATAATAAAAAAAAAACAAAAAACCCCCCCAAAAAAACTACTTTACTGAGTTTTGCAAAAGTTTTCAAATGGTATGTAGCTAAAAACATAAGGAGTGGAAGTAAGTAATGGATAAGGGATTGAGTTTTGGATCAGAAGGTCATCAATTTAACTCCCAGCAACACCGAGCTGCCACTGCTGGGCCCCTGAGCAAGGCTCTTAACCTTCAACTTCTCAGTTGTATCAATGAGACAATTGTAAGTTGCTCTAGATAAGGGTGCCTGCCAAATTCAGTAAATGTAATGTAATAACACATCACTGCAATGTGGTACATCAGTAATGTAACAATTGCCTGAGGAACTCCAAACGTCTGCAGCACAGTATTGGTTATCATGTTTGCTTCACATCTTCAGGGTTGGGGAATCCCATGTCCACCCTGAGTGCATAGAAATTTGTACGCTGATTGGCAGTTCCAATTTGTCCATAGTGTGTAAATAAAGGTGTGTGTGTGTTTGTCTCTGATTTTGCACACAAAAATCCAGTGTCCCCTGCCTTGTGCCCCAAAGGTTCTTGGAATAGGCTCCAGGCTCCCTCATGTAGAATAAGTGCTATAGACATTGGACAAATATTGGGCCTTAAAATATATGAATACATTTTAAGCCAAGCCAAACAGTAAATGTCCACCATATTTACAAACATTTTGCAAACCTTTTAGTTTTATTCATACTTGTGTACTTGATTATTAATGCCAGTCTCCTAAATTCATCAGGTACAGCAATTTAATCACAATAATTAAACGCCACAAAAACATGCTTAATGGGAGGAAGTTAACATAATTTTGACTATTGTTTAATGTAAAAAAAAAAAAAAAAAAGCATATGTAACATTTTTTTCTGTATAAAATCCAACGTAAATCCATCAATTTTTGGAAAAGTTTATTTAAATTACAAGAAAAAACAAACAAACAAATTATAAAAAAAAAACAAAAAACTGAAATGATCAAAAGATCTAAATAATTATGGTTGATAAGTCGAAATATAAAAAGTAGTTATTTATGTTTGTTTGCTTTTTTCGCACATCATTTATTTCTTTCATTATTAACAAAGCATCCAATAACTTTTTGGGCAATTCCTCTATAATATCATTCTATTGATTCTATAAAAAGGAGTTATGTAAAAAATAAACATAATTTTGTGTCATGTTTATCAATAAAAATAAATACTATTTAACAGTGTTAGAGGACCGAAAATTAGAGCCAAATTGCAAATATAGAAATAAAAAAATGTCCTTTGACAATCAGGTGACTATACAGAGATCACGTAGTAATCTGTCCTATTTTATCCAAAGTTGCAAACCTTCATGTATCTGTCAAAATACTTTCTTATCGGCAAATTATTTTCCTGATATATTTTCTCATGAAATTTTTCTATATTCAAACGGAAAATTAGCGGTTTCTTATTTGGATCCTACTGTAACAAACACAAGTTGCGGATTATCGTAAAATTCGCGGGAATCTGCAGCGGGACCGAATGTTCAGGAACGTTGGGAATAACATTTTAAACTGTTTTCACTAACAAATTTCATAAAAATGTTTAAAACACATTATTGTATTAAAGTGACATGACGTCTAGGTGAATTCACTGCAGTACCATAGGGGCTGCGGTGGTGCTTCGGAACTTGCGGGGGGTTTTAGAACGTAACAAGGGGATTTTAGGAACCAGATCATACATACCTTTTCAATCTAAGTTTCACTGTAACAATTGAATAAGTATGTACATGTAACATATATGATAATAAATATCATTTTTTTCCCAGCATGCTTGTGTGGTCTGCTGGTGAAAGCCAGGGTTCTCACGGGATGAATGGTTTACTGTACTCCTGAAATCTGAGCACCGTGTGAACCCTGACACTAATGCAGCTAATATGGTGTATGAGGCCCAGAAATGTGATTTCTCTAAATACCTGGGTACAGTTTCACAAGCAGGTGCTACAAATCGCATTTTTTTTCAGTCAGCGCATGACCACCTGTTGTCCTCTCCCTCTTTAGGAGTCTGGTGTAATGTATGAGGTATGTGTGATCCTACCAAATAGCAATGTTATGAATGACATTATGTACAGTAAAGTATCCGTGTGCAGTCAAACAATGCCCTAACAGGAAAGTGGAGTATTCACAGGCGTTAACATTGCTAATAGGAGAGTTAAAGAGGGGGAAAAAAATTCACCACAGAACTCTTGTATAGTCGATATTAGCATCTTCAAGCACCATATATAGCGCTATAAACGTTACCATACTGTTACTATGCTAACGAAATATACAATTATTATTTATTACATAGATTGTACATTACAAAGATATGAATCTATGGGTCAAAGGAGCCTACTCCTTTGTATTGTACTTTATATTGTTATTGCCTGGTATCATCATCATTTGTTACATATGACTATCGTTTTCTCAGTTTAAAATCCAACAAAATTACAACAATTTGGGAAAAATGTTATTCTAATTACAAGTGGAACGAAAAATATATAAACTGTTGTTGTTGGTAGAAAGTATTTGTTTGTTTGTCTGTTTTTGTACACTTTTTGTTCAGTATTAAAAAATAATAAAATGAAATCCAGCAGCTTTTTGGTGAATTTCTCCATAATTTTATTTAGAAAGAAACATGTTTTCAATGATCACAGGGGTCATTTATAAACAGAGTTTTGTAATAAAATATTGAACATTTTCATTAATAATTTTTTGTCTTTTTGTAAGCATAAAAAACAACAGAAATTCCAATAGTCAACATTCTGGGAACTTTCACTGTAATAAACATTGTTTGCGCTCAAAACCATGAGGTTGGATTTGGTCTGTAATTAATATGAACAGTCTTGTATTAAAATGTCCATCAGTAAACAGTTCATAACCTCATTGTGTTACCCAGATGAGGATGGGTTCACTTTTAAATCTGATTCCTCTCAAGGTTTTTTTCTCAGTATCGTCTCTGGGAATTTTTCCTTGCCATGATCACCTGGTTTGCTTATTAAGGATAAACTTATAGCTAAACTTAACAGACAGCTATAGGTAAATCTATACAGACTAATTTATGACAAAAAAAAATATGTATTCACAATCTATCAATTTTGTAAAGCTGATTTGGGACAATGACCCTCAATGACCAAATTAAATGTAACTGTTTTGATATCTTTCTAATTAGAAATCGGACTGAAAAATATATGTTCATGATCATGTAAAATCTGATGTTTATGGTTGCATTTATGTAAGTATTGATTTTTTTTTTTTTATTATTTACTATACGTGTTAAAAATACAGCACAATTTTAATATTTTTTTCAGTTCTAGTAAGATTTGTAAAAAAAACCCAAATAAAAATCAAGTATATTTTAATCAAACCTAAGTATACATACATATCAGAAAGATTTCAGGAGGCGTGAGACACGACATGATGGTGCTAATTTCCAGCCACTTCAGTAGTCATTCATGGACAGAGATAATCATTTGAAAAAATACATGCAGTTTAATCACAAATCTGATGCTTGATGTGACCAGATTGCTGGTTATAACCTGTAACCTTAATTTTTCTCAGTTTTATGAATCAGTATAGAAGGCACTCAAATGTATTTTATTATATGGCTATCAAAGTTACAATTAAGATGCAGAAATAGCAAAAAACAAACAACCACCCCACTTCTTCAACTGTGCATATCTATCCTTCACATGAAACGCTATGGCACATATCCCTCCCTTAGGCTTTAAAAGTCAGTGATCAGTGCAGCCGCCCCAATCCTACACAGTTCTTCCCTAATGCTGCCCTCTCGCTTAATCCTCCCTCTTTAGACCAGCGATCCGCCTCGCCGCAGAACGACGGAGCAAAGTGGAGGGACGGGAAATAAAATGAAACAATGCCGTGACTGATGCCTTCAGTCAGCGTGACCCTGTCGTTTCCACATCCGCAGCTCCTATGCTGCTTCGCTCGCAGTTTTGCAGCAGAACGAGCCGGGGAAGCGGAGTGGGAAAAAGAAAGAGAGAAAAGAAAGAGAAGGATATTAGAGTGCGAAAATATTAACGTAGCAGGAAAACTGCAGCAAAAAGTTACAAAAATGGCTAATAAATGTAGTCATGAAATGTTTAGCATGCTAGTATACAAATAAGATGCTAGTCATGCTCGCATGCTGACTAGAAATGCAAATGTTAACCGAAATCATGTAAAGTATAGCTTTTATGCGCAACATGAAAGCCGAACACGGTTTCCTGGTGGTCTAGTGGTTAGGATGCGGCGCTCTCACCACTGCGGCCCGGTTCGATCCCCGGTCAGGGAACCAACCCCAGCCATTAGGGTTGCACAAGCCTTAGTGCCAGTCCCAAGCTCGGATAAATGAGGAGGGTTGCGTTAGGAAGGGCATCCAGCGTAAAAACATGTGCCAAATCAAACATGCAGATGGTCCGCTGTGACCCCTAACGGGAGAAGCCGAAAGAAAGTTTATGAAAGCCGAACACCAAATCTCATAGCTGAAAATGTGTGATGCACAATTTTTGTTGCAAAGTATAAATATTATATGTTTAGATAACGTCTGTTAATGACTGAATTTTGTAACAGTGCAGATGAGGCACTGAGGCTGGTCATTGTAGTGCATGTTACCTCAGATTCTAACAAGCCACAACCTGAGGAAAACCTGAGGAAAATGTTCAGGTATATGTTCACAGTATATACAGTAATATTCATGTGAAAACATGCATGTGTACTTTTTTCATGTGTCTGACACTTTGTGTGAGGTAGAGACATATTAAGTGTTGTGAGTTGTGAGTCAAGGATGACTCCCGATCCACACAAATTGCATTTCACAAATATACACTATATGGACAAAAGTATTGGGACACCTGACTTCTCCCCCCCCCGGATTTGTTACCACAAAGTTGGAGGCACACAGTTGTACAGGAAGTCATTGGATGTGGATATATGGAGATGGGACTTGAGCGGTCTGCTTTAGAGATTTGACCTCAACCCTATTAAACGCCTTTGGGATGGATTGAAACCCTGACTGCACCCCGTGTCTTGTGCATCACCTTCATCAGCATCACTAGTGATGTCTAGTGGAACATCTCAGAAAAGTGGATGTTATTATAGCAGCAAATGGACTAAATGTGAAATTGAATATTTCAAAAGCACATACAGTTTTTATGATCAGGTGTCCACAAACTTTTGTCCATATAGTGTATTTGACTATGTGATAATCCTAGACAATTAGATTTTTAATAGAATAGTACACTATGATATTTGTAGAAAAGTTTGTGGACACCTGGCCATAAGATTTATATCTGATTTTTGAACATCCCACTTCACATTTAGTCACTTTAAAAAAACTCCGATCTTCTGAAGAGGTTTTACTAGCATCTAGTCTGTATTGTGTGCTTGTAGAGATTTTTGCTCATTCAGATAAACGGGTGTTAGTTAGTGCAAGTCAGTTGCTAACGTAGGGTGAGTTGAGGAGGTCTGGTGTGCAGTCAGCATTACAATTCATCCCAGTAGGGTTGAGGTCTGAACTCTATAGCATATCTTCTGCTCCAACCCATGAAAATCATATCTTCTTAGAGCTAGCTTTGTGCACAGGAGCTTTGTCATGCTGGAACAAGGTTGGGTCTCCTAGTTCAAGTGAATAAAAAATGTCATGCTACCACATCCAGTGACATTCTATAGAAGTGTGTGCCTTTAACTTTATGGTAACAGTTTGGAGTTAAGGTTTATGTTACATAAAATCCAACCTAATGTGTGTTAATGGCAGACTGAATTAAAAATGGCAGACTGATGGAACCTTTTTTGGGGCGTTTGTGTGTGGAAGATACTTAAATATCAAAATCTTTTGTTTTGGAAGACGATGAGTTCAAAGAAGTTGATGGAACAAAAATATGTTTAGAAAGAAATGCTAACAAGCCATAGCTGAGGAAAGCCAATATATCCTTGTGTTTTATGTTCCCTGTTTCTTCAGGCACATTAATCTGTGGTACGTGTCCTGTGGCTGGGACCTGTATCATCGGCTATCTGACTTTTGGTGAAGGACAAAAACACAATGCGCTACAATTATTAATAGAGAAAAATAACTCCTTCATTTCCCTCAGTCTATATTAATGCACTTAACTAGCTTAGCATAATGTACTTATTTTAAGTTTTAATCTAGTGTAGACTTATTCATTGCTAGAGACTCAAAGCACTGTTGTACGTCACTCTGGACAAGGATGTCTGCTAAATGGCGCAAATGTAAATGTACTGCGACCATGTTTTCCTGTTCAATAAAGTATAAAAAAAGTGCTTTTTACTTGGTGTACAAACTAACAATTGACTAGTTAGCAAAGACGAATTTGAATACATTTTTGTATACAACTGATTTCCTAATTGTTAGTATCATGCTAGCAAATTTGTGGTTAGCCAACTGTTAGCTTACTTTGTTTTTGATTTTTAATTACACAACCAAAAACAATAACAAGCTTATAAACATGGATAGCTTCTAATTAAGTTCTTACAGATCACGCGAAACAATTAGCTAAACTGCTTAGCTTGCGGAATTATTCGCAGTGCTACGTGTAAGTGGTAGGACCGTTTGTTTATTTATTTACACATACTGTATAGATTTTTAAGAAACATGGCTATTTATTTAAAGAGCTGCTGAAGAGGTAAAATACAGCAAGTTAAACGAACAGCTGGCTAATTTTGTACACAATGTGCAATGTTTAGCTAATGTTGCTAATCAGAAGAGGTTCTTTCCCATCTGTATCTTAATGTGGAAGCAGCAGAATTGTGTGGACAGTAGTTAAAAAAATAAAAATAAAACGGATACATCATTTTAAAATGGTGAGAGGGTTATTTATTTACTTGTTTATTTATTTATTACAGAAAGAGAGAGAGAGAAAGAGAGAGAAGTATTTTCCCACAAGGAGTCATTCTACTGCAGTTGTTAGATTAATGCAAAATGCAGGAAGCATAAAGACCTTGAATATCTGGCCTTCTGTGACCCCACATGTGTGTATGTGTGTGCGCATAAGGTGAAGTGTGTACTTGCGCTCAAGCTTCTGGTTTGGAGCCGTCTAAGGCACTTACCCATGAAATCTCACCCACCTCAGATGTGGAGCGGGAGCGGGGGAGTCAGACAGTTCAGTGGAGGTAACATCCTCCCCGGTTCTCCTCGCCTTCATAATGGCCTTTGATTAAATCAGGGGGAAGGATAGAATAGTGCTGCTGACAAAACGCTCTGGAACCTTGTCAAGAGGAGGTCAAACATGCAGACAAATAAGGCCGAAATTACTCCCCGAGAGCCCTGGATCTCTCTCACTCGCAACGCTACCTAAAGCACTAAAAGGTATTTATCCGATTCGCCCTGCGGGCTGCTTGGCCTGCGTTTACCCACAATCCTCGCTGCTCGGCAGGCTCTAATTGTGCTGCGCGTCTCCAGAGCTCACTTGGTGGAGTGCAGGTGCAGCGTCCAAGAAAAATAATTGAACAAACAATTAGGGTGAGCGTTCCCGAGCCTCTCGGCTTCGCTATCGACCGTTTAGCTCCTTGCGGCGTTGAAAAGCGCCCAGTGGCGCGGCCTGAGCCGTGTGTATTCTGGCACTTTCTTCACGAATCCCGTAAGCCTCCTTTTCGGAAGGAATTCACGTGACCTCAGGCAGGCCTCGTCTCCTGTCTACGCTGGAAAAATAAACATTTCTTTTTACATGGTGGCATCAAACCTAGCGGCCTCGATGATGCGACGTTATTTTATCTCACCAGCCAACTTTCCTTCCATCCAGGATAAAAACAGGTGACCCTTTGACCTTTAAATATGTTGAGAAGAAGGATTAAAAATATTTTACATTCCTGTCAGGTCACAGTTCCCCCAGCCAACCAAAAGTTCACGTTCCCATGGCTGGACTGTAAATAAATACACTAACAAAGAAGAATTATAGCAGGAGCAAATATGTACATGCTATCACAGATCAAACTTCATAATCGTATCAGTGCTATCATTGTAAAGAATGAGACTCCACATGGAATTTACTTTCCGGAGCTTTTTCAAGGGCATGCGGCTCGGGCTGAAAACATATCAGAGCCAAGAATTACGGCTAACGACTTCAACCAAGGCCTCAATTACTCTCAGCCGCCTCCAGCCACGTTGACGTGCCCTAATACTCACTTCTGTTGAGTTTCCCTTCCTTCTCTCTTCTTTTGTCTCTTTCTCTCTCTTTCTTCTTCTTCTCCATCTTCATCACACAGACATTGGCAGTGATTATATAATAACAGATGGGGGACGAAATCAACACGTTTAGCTTGTGTGTGTGTGTGTTTGGGAGAGTTGGAGCCGGCAGACGGGCTGCACCTGTCAGAAGAGCGACGGTAGTGCTAATTAGCACACCAGAAACTCTGAAAAAGACTATAGTCTATTGTACAGCAACAGCAACGGTAATAATAATAATAATAATAATACAAATAATAACAATAATTCTACAAAGACAAGTTGAATTCTTTAATTTTGATTGGTCAAAAGCTTTTGATTATTTTTCTATGAGAGCAAATTTGACACAATTGAGGTTGTAGCTACAGTAATAATAATAATAATAATAATAATAATAATAATAATAATAATAGAGTAATAAATAAAAGTTTTTTGTAGTTGCTAAGACATAAAGATTAGTACAGGACATTATTACACAACACTACATTGTACCACACTGTACTTCACCACAATATTGTACCAAACTTCACTACACAATACCGCACTACACAATACCACACTACATGCACAGAACCGTATTATACTAAACCACACTAAACTATACAACAAGACTCTATACTTTACCACACTACACAGTACAGTACACCACACTTCATTATTTCACCAAAATTTGGTACCAAACTGCACTACACAATACCGCACAACCCTGTACCAGACTACACTGTACAATATACTGCATTATACTACACAAAATGTACACAATTTTATACTACACTACACTGTAACACATTGAACTACACCAGAATATAGTACCAAACTATACAACACAATACCATATTACACTGTACCACACTACATTATCCCATATTGCATTACACTGTAACACAATATATTACACTACTGTACACTACATCACCCTACACATTACCCTACACTATACAATAGAATATTTTATCCCACTACACTACACTACACTACTATACTATACAGTACTATACTATACTATAGAAATGACAAGATATTTGAAAAAACATTTTCAAATAAACTTTGGATTTTGATTTCAACCCAAACTATTATCTAAACTTCTGTTATCAAAGAAAAAAAAACACTTTCTGACCAATCAGATTTGAGAATTCACATATATCTTTAATTTAAACAAAAGCTTCTCTTGCTTCGTGCCAGACGTGATTTTTTTTCACCCTCTGTAGTCCTGCTGTCATTCCCTGAGCTCGTCTCACACTCGAGGCCATTACAGAAGAGACGGGGGTGAGAGAGCGGATGGGAGACCGACACCTCGGAGTTAAAGGTTTTTAAACCCACCACAGTCCACTGAACAGGCTTCTACTAACACACACACACACACACACACAATTTCTGACAGGTTGAAAAAAAAACCTCCGTATGGTATTGTGGATTCGTGAATAGGTTTGACTTACAGATTGCAGATGTTTTCCTGCTCATGTGAATCTGACCTTCACCTCGCTGTTGTAAATCTGATTCCTGAGATGTTTCTCTCTCTCCCTCTCTCTCTCTCTCTCTCTCTCTCTATTAAAAACCAGGTTGTAGAGGAACAAATTACAAATAGGCTTCTGCTCATCCCTTGTCATCAACTTGTCATTACTTATCCTACAGTATGTAGTGAACTAGATATGCTTATCAATCTATTCCCTACCCTATAGCCCCTCATTGTATTTTTTACTTTGTTGTATCTGCATCTTAAATCAGATCCAAAAGTGGATTTCAGACTAAACAAACACTGCATTTGAATGATTGCCAAAATAAAATGCCAAGTGTACAAAAAAAAATGCTAATACAAAATAAGTATATACGCTCCTGGGCTTAAAAAGGGCCCACACGGGCAATATATGAAGCTGTCAATGGTCTTTAACAACGAATCATTGTTCAGGAAATGAAAAAATCTAACGAATAGATAAAGTAGCATGGTATACCGTTGCTTAATGGGGAAAAGAATTGCATATATTTAATGAAGGCAAAAAAAGTAAGGAATTAAACACTTTAGGATTACGGCTTTTTAGGAAAATGATCAAGGACATAGCGAGCAGCATGTCCCAATAGTGGGTCATTCTTTTATTTATTAAAGAACCACACTCTCATTTATAAATGATCAATCTTTTTTTATTTCTTTCCTCTAAAACGTCTGTCACTCCGCTTTTTTTTTTTATCTTTCTCAAAGATGTTTTTGCCATGTTACAGAGAAATATCCATCCTGAACACTTCCAAAGAGTTTTATGAAAAAAACCTCACCAACTATACAACTTTGAGAATAAAAACGCAGCACTGAAACGAGATCCAACCAAACAGCTGTGGCAGGTTTGAATCATTTCCTTTACATCTGCAGTGATGGAGTCTTTTAAATGTTTTTTTTTTTTGGTGTGTGTGCGTTATGGGAAAACTAATATTATTTATTAATCACTCACCGGCACATGTTCGCAAGCTGGTAGAGGCACGTTAAAAAAAGATGTGGACTTCTAAAGCTCCTGGAGGCTTGAGAAAAAAAAGGGATTGCACCAGAAATATACATGACCTTACAGATACTGCAGGGCAAAAAAAAAAAAAATATGTATTTGGGGGGTAGGTTTTGACACATTGACACACTCGCTTATCTGACTAAAGGGAACAAGTGATGCTTTCATTTAGTCATGCGTGCAGTAAAACAGCAATGAATAAAACAAAATAGGGTGAAAATCGTGTCTGTTATTATATATAGAAAAAAGCAGCGTCGGTGTGGAAAGGCTTCGCGGGTTTTTCTTTTACTTTTTTTTACACATGCTAATGCGGCTTTGTGTTTTTAAATTATTAAACAGAGTTTGGGAAACACCTGCTGGGAGTGGATTCGTAGTTTTGGCTTTCAACAAATAGCTATGACATTACTAGACAAGGCTAGCCCTGTAAGAAAGGGAGAGGGAGAGAGTGATGGGGTAAGCTCGAGAACTGAAGAGCGCCTCGGGCTAGGAAGTAATGAGTGCTTTTCCACCGAGGGTTTGGACCCAGTATTTGAAAATTGTTTCGTGTCTTAATAAATCTTAAAAGTGTAATTTACTTGTGAAAGAGGAATAACAAAGGCACCGGCGCTGCGTTTGATAAAAACCACTTGTTAAGCCTGATGTGTCGACGAGGCCTCGGATGGCTTCTTATTATTCTTCTTTTTCATCTTCTCCATTTTCTTTTTTTGTTCTTTCCTCAGGTGGCAGCGGGGGTGCTGACAGATCTTCCCAGATGCTTTATTCGCAGTGTCGGGATTTGCCGAGTGAAAATTAGACAGGCTTCCGGTCGTGTTAGGGGTTCAGCCAGTTGGAAATGTGTGCAGTGGGAACAAAGTCTATAAACTCAGCATTATCGTTACGAACGTCACGTTATTCCAAAGAGAAAGTAATCGTTTTTTTTTTTTTTTTTTTAAAGAACAAGAAATTATATTGTTCAATAAAAAGAAAACCTTAATAAATATAGTAATAATAATAATAATAATAATAATAATAGTATATTATATGGATAAAAGTGTGTGAACACATGACCATAAGATTCCACATTAAGTCCCAATTTACTGTTATAATAACCACAATTTTTGGACTGGTCCACAATTTTTCTGGGAAGATGTTCTGCTTGATTTTATAGTGCACTTGGGGACGTTTATCTTTATTCAGCCAGTACCTGAGGTAAGGAGGCCTGGGGTGCAGTCAGCATTCCACTTCATCCCAAATGAGTTTCGTAGTGTTGAGGTCAAAGCTCTAGATCTTTCACTCCAACTCATGTACACCATATCTTCAGGTTTGGGTCTCCTAGTTAAAGTGAAGGGAAAATTCATTCTGGCCCATTTATTGACATCATATATAATTGTGTGCCTTCAAGATTGTGGTAACAGTCCATACAGTTTTGCATATAATATAGACAAAAGTATTGGGAAACCTGACCTTTCCTGCCACGTGGTTCTTCTCCAAACTGTTACCACAAAGCTGGAAGTACACAACTGTATAGAAGGTCTTTGGATGCAGTATAATAAATGTTTACTTTCACTTGAACTTGGCAACCCAAACAAGTTCCAGCATGGCAATACCCCTGTGCACAAAATGAGCTTTATTAGGATATGGTTTGCAGAGGAAGATCTTGAGTGGTCTGCTATTGATCTCTGATCTCATCCCTACTGACCACCTTTGGGATGAACTGGAACACGGACTGCACCCCAGGCCTCCTCACCTCACCTACTGTACATCAGTACCTGATTTTTCTAACACCCTTGTGGCTGATGAACACAAATGTCCACAAGCACACTTTGAAATCTAGTGCAACATCTTCCCAGAAGAGTGGAGGGAATTATCAAAAAGCACATACCATTCTAATGACCAGGTGTTCTTAAACTTTTGGCAATATAATTCATGCTGAGGTTTTCCCAAGATTACTTTGTTATACTTTACATTTTTCCCAGTTCACTGTTAAAAATGCAACCTCTATATACGTCTAATAGAAATGTGCTTAATATAACAATGTTATACAACAATGTAGGGACGGCACCTTGAAATATGCCACATATTTCATAAAAGTAAATGGAATCTTTCCCAGTTGCATCTTTTAAATCCTGTATTTTTACTTGCTTCTGATTTCCTCTGCTTCCAGGCTGTATGTCGGATTTCAGTGTCAGGCGAGCTGATGGCATTATTATTGGCTTTTAGTGCCTAAAGGCAGTGCAGAACAAGCACGGGTTAGCTTGGCTACATCTCGTGTGTGTGTGTGTGTGTGTGTGTGTGTGTGTGTGTGTGTGTGTGTGTGTGTGTGTATATATATATATATATATATATATATATATATATATATATATATATATATATATATATATATATATATATATCTCAACCCTCTGTCCATTACACAAGTCCTGGAGTGGAAAATAAGACATCATCAGGGTGTTTACCCAGCTCATGGACAGCTGCAGGTCAAATCGTGAAGGTTGTGCACAGGAAATTTCACTCATTGTCTCGAAGACGTGAGCAAACTCTGAGGAGATTAGATCTGAAACTAGGCTCTTTTTCTTTCTTTTTCCTTTTTTCTCTTCTGGCTTACAGAAAAGAAACAAAAAGGGAAAAAAATGAACTCAATTCTTCTTTAAATTCCAATCTCAATCATATATTTTTAAAATTGATTTTAGTAGGAAGTCCCATTGAGCTCAATAACCCTTTTACAATAGGGAGCTGGCCAAGGTAGTAGCCAACACACACAACTCAACATTAAAATACACACATTGAAATCAAAATCCAATGTTTAACACAGAGGTCTCTTACTAAAATGGCATGCCACCAAATTCTTCATGAAAACCTTAAATGCATTAGATGATATGAATAATTTGAAATCGAAATCTTGTTGTAAATTAGTCCATGACCAAGTTTATAGGAAAATAGAATGGAAAAAAAAAATTGAAGCCCGCAAAAAAATTGTTTGGAGGAATGCAACTGTCACCCTACCACACCCTTGGGAGTTTACCCTGTACAATTTTATAGATTAAAAAAAAAAAAAACACTTGGTGGCAAAAATTTGCGAACATTTTTATCATTTGTCAGAGACACATGCATGTTCCTTATGTACATATTCAACTAGGTTAATTAACGATCTGTAGATTTACTTTGACCAAACAAATATATAAACCTACCGATGATCTACTTTATTTTCACCAAAAAACGTCCCTTGGCATGGATAACAGCCTTACACACTTTTGGCATCTGGAGAGTTTGTTTCTACAAACATTGATCTAAAATGCTTTGCTATGCCTCTTGTAAAACTTGCCAAAGTTGTTTCAATAGGATTCAGCAATTCAATAGGATTTAGGTGTGGTGACAGTGAGCTGGATCTATCATGGAACAGCCTGCCCAGTTTGCTCTCTAAATTGCATATACAGAGCTTGAATGTTTGAGTTTTGGGTCATTGTTTTGTTGTATGACGAAGTTGGTACCCATTAGTTGCAGTACAGATGGAATTGCATGGTGTTGAAGTATGAAATGGTAGCCATGTTGGTTGCTTTTACCCGGAATAAGTGTCTTACCTTCCCTGTTTGGCTTTGGGGGTGAAGCAGTCTGCTAACATCTTCTCTCCTGTTCTCCATCTTACACAATTTCTTTTGTTAGAGCCAATGTCCAGTTTGGCTCATCTGTTGTATATGTTGTAAATACAGAAAAGAGACATGTATGTGTCTCAAAACATATAAAAAACTTTTAGCAGCCACTGTATAGCACTGCACCAGTGCTATTTTCTATCTGCAGTCAATGCTGTCCATCCCAATATATCCGAAAGAAGCAATGATATGTAGAACACTTTAAAAAAAAAACACAGAACCACACTGAATCAAGTATTTCTTTTTTCTATTTTTTAAAGAGGAAAAGTAACTTTCACAAGTTTCCTCCTGAGACGTAAACTCAAACAGGACACATCAGATTGTGCCACATCAAGTCTTGTTTTATCAGTCGTTTATAGATCTTGTAACAGAAGTGATGTCGGTTTCAGAGATCTTACACATCAATAGACTTTTTTAAATAGTAAAAAGTGCAAAATTATCTTGGAATATTTGGTACTTCCAGTAGGTTGGTTTAAGAAAGCAAAACTTTTTACTATGAAAATGATGCTTTCTGTGAGGATTCTTTTTTTTCTGGGAAGAAGTTTCCAGTGTCAAAACTTTGTACCAGTCAGAGGTAAAACTCTTTCTGGTCTAAGTTTTCCAGCATGGAAGGGATCTGTTGTTTATAGATCTTGTAACATTAAAGATGCCTGATTTGCAGATGTTGCACATTATTAAATGTAGCTTTGAATAGATAAAAAGTAGAATATTTTGTTCTGTACTTTATTTGGACAAATAAAACATTTTAGACACTGATGCAATGATGTTTTTTGTGGAGATTTTATTGTATTGTATTGTATTGTATTGTATTTCATTATTTGTTTGTTTGTTTAGAAGGAGTCTCCAGTGTCAGGGCTTTGTAGCAGTCAAGGGGTAAAAGCTAATCCTAAATTATGTTTTGAATGAGAGGGATCAGTTGTTAAATGATATTGTGACGTAAAATAATGTAAGATACTACTCGTGTTTATTGTGAGGAAATGTACATGTGGCATTCTTTGGAAGGAGTCTTCAGTGTCAGAGCCCCTCATGGGAAACATTTATGTTTAATAGGTATTGTAAAGTAAGTGCTGCTTGTTTCACAGAAAGCATTAAATTATGTAATATAAAGGGACAAAAAGTACAATAAATCGTAATACATTGAAAGATGAGCATGACTTTTTTAGTTCTTCCCTCCAGCATGTTTCTTAACATTGTACTAAAACGTGTGATCATTATGACGGCTCGAACCACGTTAGCAACTGCTAGTCTGGTAGTTTGAGTCACTGTTCTGATTGCAATAGAATTAATGAAACATCGTTGTTGCCCTTGTTGTAGTAGATAAAAAGAGTTATGCAAATCTGCGAGTGTTAATTCCTCCAGGGAAAACAAGGGCAATGTGAGATCTCCGCCGCCTGGTCACTAGATGCTAGCAAGACCTCGGTATTGTTCTGGGAAGAAATAATCAATAATTTCCATAATTATGACACCCTAAACAAAGCGTGCACAAAGAGAAAACAAAGGCATGACATGCGTCGCCTCAATTGTAACACATCCACCCATCCACCCTATCCCCTCTCCTCCTCCCATCCCAAAGCATGCTGTCTCACTATAACGTACTGGTTGTAAGACAGAAAGAAAAAAAAAATATATATATATATATATATATATATATATATATATATATATATATATATATATAAAAAAAAGAAAAATCTGCTATAAAAAAACACAGGCTGCAGCTGGCGACACAAATGCGTTTTGGAGGCCGTGGGCCGGCGCTCGCAGTTTGGCCCGATAAATGTATGGAATCAGCCGGCTCCTAAAAACTACAATTACAGGTGATACACAGATTCAAATCACAGGCCTGCCTCTCTGCGAGCTGGGGAAAATTGTCCTAATGACGGGTTTGGAAGCTCACGGAACGAGGGAGGAGAGGATGAGTGCAGAGGGAGGGTGGTAGTGAGGCGGAAAGGGAGGGGGCGTCTCTCATTCTCTCTCTCCACTCGTTTTCGTTGTGTCTCTTTCTCTCGCTCGGTCGTTTTTTTTTCTTTTTGCAGCATGCAGGCGGTAGCAGCTGCACCTGTGCGCTCGGCGCTCTGTGCCTCCCTTAATGATATGGAATGATATCATTAGCCAAAGTGTTCATAAACAGATGTTGAGCCGCTGCCTAAATACTGTCAGCTGAGCGGCGTGCATCCTGAAACGGTATTATTTATATCCAACGTTTAAGTTTGTTATGTTAATAACCCAGCTATTAGCAGGCAGGATGTTGCGGGCAGAATATAAATGTCACTGTGCTGGCTGCCAGCATGCAACAGCAGAGAGAGTTAAGTACATCTTCACGGGAGCAAGGGGGTGGAACGCTAGCGCTATGTTTAGTGCTATTGTTTCTGTGTCTTTTTTCCCCCACACTTAGCACCTTGGGGAGAGAGACTGTGTCTTTTTTCCTTTTTTTCTTTTTTTTTTACATATGTGCAACTGAGGATGAGTGTGTTTCTCCGAGGCGCACCTGCTTTGCCACGCTGACTCGGCTTGAGAGGCGTTTTTTTGACCAGCATTGCAGGGAATTGACTCCCTCTCTCACGCTCCCTCCTTCCTCCATCCCCCTCGACGCCTTCTTTCCGCAGGAAGACAGAATGCTTGAGAGAAGAGCAGGACCTTTGGTTAGGGCCATGTGGAACATTGTCAGGATCTGATCTGATGTCTATTCCCATTTGCAACTCCGGTGCTAAAAAGCCAGCTCGCTCTGCAATATGTAACGTATAAGTTAAGAAATAACGATGGCTTGATCAGGATAGAAGGTATTTGGATAGCAGCTCGAGGGCTATGTGTTGAAAATATTGCAGTAGCTCTGTTTATTATGTTTGTTTTACAAATTACAGAGGTGAAACTGACTTTTTATAGTAAATATGATTATGAATAATGTACAAAACATTCGTGCCCTCCAGAAGTCTTTCCAACAGAAGTAAAAATTTAACAAATAAACTATGTTCATTTTACTATGACAGCACAGCAATTAGAAAATGTGCAAGAGTTCATTTAATATGGCCACATTTACTGTGTTTTCCAGAAGATTCCACAATGAACTCACTCGATCACCTGTCGTATGTATGTGTATATATATATATATATATATATATATATATATATATATATATATATACAGTATATATATTACTTCAGGAGTTTCCATTTTTGCTAGTTTAAGCCACTACAATGACAAAATCACATCTAAACATGTTTTTTTTTATTATTAGTCGATGCTAAAAAGTGCAATTTTACTCAAAGGTTTTTGCTTAGGTATTTATCGGCATAACTAAAGTAAATTTGATGCGAAAAAGGATTTTAGAAATTAAAGATTTGATTTAGCAGTCGATGCTACAGTAGGTGTGCTTATAGGATGGTTTTAGTTGTATACTAGCTTTTTTCAGTTATTTTTCAACAAATCTGAGGTAAACTGTTTGTGCTAGATAGTTAAATTGTTACATGAGGATCACGTTTAACCTGTCTTGATTTTTCAAGGTTTGCATGTCGGAATAACACCGTCAGGACATTTCATGTGAGAAGTGAAAAAAAAAAACAACAAAAAAACATGGATTTGTTTTGAAAAACATAAAGGTCATGAAAAAGCTACTTTCACAACCATTTAGACAACAAAGCAACAGGCAAAATATCGTGCCTGTATATTAACTGATCTTTAGCTAATTCTGGTACAAACTAGAAGAAGAGAAGTGCAAACAAGTGAAAAGTATCCTGTCTTGATTTTTCCTCAGCTCCTCATCGTCTTGCTTTTGATTCAGAGGATTTGAATCCGCACTGATCCCCACCTCCTTGCTAACCTGCTCACATTAACACACACCCAGGCATGAGTCAGAAAATCACCACGCTACATGTGTTAACAGATTTATGGAAAAGGTTAGGGCATAATGCCATCACCCCCCATATAAACCCCCCACCCCAATCCCTTTTCTCTCTGACAGGGCCTGCTATTAGGCTCGTTTGTCCGTGCTGATGTGACAGCCCGTTTGACTCTTCCCCCAGCGTGGCCATTAGTCCCCTTGCGTTGTTCTCTGACAGACACAAGGCTATCGGGCGCTCCTGCAACCCCTCTAATTATTTCCTTGGGCGGCGCGAAGGTAATTTTTAACCTTTCACGTGCACCTGGGGAGCCTTCTCAAGGGAGCCAAGGTGTCTGTGTGGCATTCAGTCATCAAAACATGACCTTTAATGGCCGTGCACAGAGCAGTTGGCACCAGTGGCATGCGCCGCGCCATGCTAATACTGATGGCTAATTTATGCAGCAGTGGCCTAATCAATTTAGGTGGAGAGATAGAGGAATCTGGTGGTGGTGGGGGGGGTTTGAGGAGTGTCATCTGCCGGACTAAAAGAGGTTAAAGGCATTTTGGAGAATGAGTGAGAAGTCGCAAGAAGAAGAAAAAGAAGGTGAAAGGAACGTGTGTGAATGTGGGTGATATGGAGGGATGGCGAGCAGGAAGTGAGGGGAGAAAAGTATGTCATGGATGACGCAGCCAACATGATCACAGAACCGTCACAGAATCTGACTAACATGTCTGTCCTTTTTTTTGTGAGAACGTATTATCCATTAATATAAGAGCATTATACATTCACTTTAGGAACAACTTGATGTTCTTCAGAGACACTGAATCCTTCTGAAAGTTTGAAATCTGATATCTCAGCATTCAGTTGTGTTCAGTCTTTTTTATGGTTTAGAAACAGAAATAGAAACATGAAAACCTTTAGCCTTTGCTGAGTGTAATCATCTAAAATTTTTAGAACTTCTTAATCTGAGACTTTTCAACTTATTAATCAGGATTTCTGAGGTAAATGTTAGTGTCTGTAGCAGCTTCATGCTGGTTTTATTGTCTTTACTGTCATTGTCAACCTTTCATTGTCTGTTCAAAATAATTTGGTAAAACACAAACAAGAAAAAAGACACAAAATCACAAATATTTGTTGTATGTTCTTCAATTTAATATTTCGACTTTTTCTTGTTGTGGGCAATAAAAGATCATTGCAAAACAATCAAAAATACGAGTTCATGGGTGTATCAGAGACGGCCCTCAGTGCTGATGTTCTGAGCACAGATGAGGAGGATCAATGAGGAAGCTTCAGTGTCTTTATGTAAAGCCGATTGTATTACAGCCTGCAAAATGAAACTCATTCATTATTCGACAGTAGCAGCTGGGGTGTGTGTGTTGCATGTGTGTGTGTTTGTGTGTGTTGCATGTGTGTGTGTGTGTGTGTGTGTGTGTGTGTGTGTGACGTCAAGAACTGTAGTAAGTCCATCTGCCATAAAATAGCAGCTTTATTTATACAATTCAAAGAGTCTGACAAACATTGTGTAGGCAGGCTTCGCGAATATGATAGTAAATATATTTTGATAAGGAAAGAAAAACAGCTATGCGGTGATGTCACACACAAAAGTCTTAACATTTTGCGGGCCGTCAGATTAGAAATGTTTGGAGTAAAGCATAAGCATGTTTCTAAATCATTCATCACACTGAGACTGTTCAGTGCTCATTTGAATATTATTCATATTTATACCACACTGTTGTGGACTTCTTGAATCTGAATGGCCGGACCCTTTTGATACATCTTCTATAGGGCAGCTATGACCTTAGTAATCCAAGCCACAGGTTCATATACATGCACTCGGTCTAATTAGTGTTTCTAAAGTCTATTTTGCAAACATGTGTATGTGTATGGAAGGCACTGGATTGAATCTAATGTTTAATGTTTAATAAGGAGTCTCCAGTGTAGAACTATTCAAAAATTCCTCTCAGGATGTAGGACATGTATAAAGAACACTCCACTGAATCTAATCCTTCTTAATAAACAATTGAAAATGAACAATGGGCCATTATTAATATAGTGAAGCGTTCTGTATGATGTTTATGCAGTTAAGGAGTCTCCAGTGTCAGACTATTTGTAAAAGTTGATACGGTGAATGTGTTTATTTGGATATGTTTAATTTATGAAAGTATATGTATTGAGTGGGGTTTTTTTCGAATGGGAAAGTCCTCAGGATAGAAGACTTGACAGTTTCATGGCAACATGACAAATTTGGTCTTGATCATTTCAAGAAGGAGGAATAAAAAGTTCAGCTGTTTATAAAAAGTTATCACATGGGTTAAAGTATAGTTAAAAATGATCCACAAAATGAAATGTTTTTTAAAGAACAAAACACATTATAAATACTAAATAAAAATAATAAAAAAATAAAATAATTGAAAAAACAAAAAAAACATGGGTATTGACAAATTTACAGAGAGATAAGTAAGTAAGTAAATAAAATCAAATAAATACATTTAACCTCTGCTAAATGCTTTTGTGTAAAAATAATAAAACACTACACGATGTCCAGCTCGATTTTTTGGTAATAATATCCTTATGTCTGGCCGCATCACTGCACCTCATCGTTGATTATTTGCTCCAAGTCGTAAAGTGTTGTTTGTTACATTGTGGCTATACACATGGCGGTTTACAAAAATCACACAAACAACAAACAAAAACACGCACAGCTAAAACGCAAATAAACGAATATGTTTATATGGCATACCACTGCCTCGGTTTCTCTCTGGTAATACTGGAGCAGCAGGTGAACCAGTTCACAGCCTGAAGACGGAGGCATTGTTCCATCTCACAGTAAGAGAGGCCATTAACTTAGAACTATGAAAGCATATGGGGAGGATATGCATTTTAGGCAGAGAGATAGAGAGAAGGAGAGAGAGAGAGAGAGAGAGAGTGTTAGAGAAAGAGATACAAGTGAAGCCTCAGGCATGTGTACGAGAAGCTGCCAAGATTTGTATTTGTCCGTAACATCCGTGAATTGCCACGCATTATTAATCGTTTTTGCTCTTCTTCGGGTATCATCCGCTAACAATATTAACGCCGCCGAGAGTAAAAAAAAAGTATGTATAAAACATGAAAGCTCTGTTTGCAAAAGGAAGTCATATTGAAGATTGATTCCCCACGAACATTCACCGACTGCTCGGAGTGTCATTAATAACATTATCGTATTACAGTTGAAGGATAAACAGTTGGATTAAGGCGTCTTTGCGTAGATGAAGAACACACAATTGACGTATCGGTTATATCAGAATATAAAAGCGCAATCGTTATTAAATCACGGCGTTGCTTTGCATTCGCTGACACGGGATGACATTTATGTTTGGAAGCGGAAAAAAAAAAAAAACCTAAACGAAACGGCAAATGCGAATGTAATTGTGTTTAGTGGCGAGTGGATTTCCTGTGCTCATTTGAAAACTTGTCAGATCCTATGAGAGCTACTGATGAACCCCTCCATCGAACCGCTTCTAATCGCTCTTCGTTTTTAACGCATGGATTTGCCCGGCCGCTGTGAAATCTTCGCTCGGGGAGGTTTGGTTGGGGGGAAAAAAAAACATTCTTTTAAACTCCAGCGAAAAGGTCAGCGCGTTTTTTTTTTCTTCCCCCAGAGCTACGTAATATAATAAAGAAATAAAGGAGGGACAGAAAAAAATACACACGAGGAAAGACAGATTCCTTGTACACGTGCATGTCTGATTGATATTCCGAATCTATGCCCGGATCTGGCCACCACGTCGCCATTAAGCCTCGAAATGATGCGTTCTATCACCCGCATGCCTCACCTGAGTATTGCATTACTGAAGGAAAAGGATGAATAATTAATGATGAGGAATAGGTTCCTGGCATTCGCCATGCCTGCAATTTAATAATGAGCATTATGTTACTTCTTGTTGTTGTTGTTTTCACTTGCAACCCCCCACCACCACCACCACCACACACCCCAAACCCCCTCCTCCCTCCGGTCGCTTCTGTTTGCTTGTTCTCGCATTCTCTCTCACTTGTTTTCTCTCTCTTTCTCCCGTCTGGTGTCATTCATTTGTCTTATGTGTCCAACTGGTGCAGTGGAGATGACCTCAAAGTTCACGTGGCTGCAGGTTTCACCTTTTACGTATACACGTGTGTCCACTTACAGTTATGAGAGGACACGTTATTCTCAGTCGGGCAGCTTCACGGAAATGTTATAGAAGTAATCAAATGCATTGTTTTTGAATATTCTGGAATAATCAAATGTGTTTCAAAGAGTTTATAGCGATGTAACAATCGGAGAAATCGGATCGATGCGTCTCTTCAAACGCAATGATTCGAAACGTCTTAGCCTTCGATCGATCCTTAGCATTTTGAAGCAGAGGAAGTGTAAATAAAATCGCACCTTCTAGCAAGGTTACTTCTCTGCGTCATGATTTTGTGAAATAAGACAAGATTCTGGAAAAAAAGATATGGTTGCATGTATATCAGAGGCTGTTTGATCAAATCATATTGAATATTATATCTATTCATATTAAAAATAGAATCAATTAATCTGTTTAAGTTACTACTTTTCTTATATAGTAGGAATATATATATATATAACGTTTAAAACCTCTCTAGCACTAAACAATCATGTTAATAAAATGATTGTTATAACTTGAATGATGTACTTGAGGTCGAGGAATTCCACAAGTTCATACTGCTATCATTTCGAGCTCTTCAGACTTTTTCCACAGGGTTTCTGGGAGTTTCCAGTTTAGGCCACACCCACTTTTGGGTAAAATTCGAGTTTTGCATCGCTAAACATGCACAGGTACGGATAGTGTGATTTGCTACACTTGATACAAAATAAATATTAGACAATTAAGAAAGGGAGAGGAATGTCTGGTATATTACACATGACATTTGTTATATTAATTTGGTTTAAAAAAACAGTTTGATTTAGAGAGAGAGAGAGAGAGAGAGAGAGAGAGAGACTTTACTGCATATGGAGTGTTTGGTGCTAAGCAGCAGGCTGATGGCGATTGGATGCGCGAATACGCTTGGACGATGGTCGCTGTGTGCGTAAGTGTGTGCGTGTGTGTATGTGTGCGTGTTTGGCCGGCGGTGTGTATTTGCGCGTAGGCCAGGTCCTTGCTGCAGGCGGCTCAGGTTGGCCCGAGTACCGCAGGAGAGCAGATGGCCAGCCAAAGCTTGTAGTCACACTTACCTTCCCTGCTAAAGCCCCAATCCCCCAACACACACTCCTCCAAGACTGGCCGGCGCACCGCCGAGAGGCGCTCCAATCTGGACGCAAACACAGCCTGCCAAACGCTCACCACACACATACACACACTCACACACATACACACACAGGCAAATGGACTTCTTTTGATTTGTCCCCCAGCCAGACACAAGGTCCTTCAGAGTAATTAAGATACCTTGGAAAAAACGAATCCATTGGTTTGAAAATGATTAAACAGGTATGATTAAGGAGTGTTGAAAAAAGCCCGTGGTTTTTTAAGGTGTGTGTGTGTTGTGTGTGTGCAAGAGAGAGATGGCGTTTCGGCCATCTTCCTGACTGACAACCGTTTGAGATATCCGAATACTCCCAATGCATCCAGTCTATTGTGGCACCGATGACAGAGCTAGCAATTGGATGTCGCACGCTACACTGCTAATGCCGTTTTTTTCGAGCGAACAGCTTGGGGCCGTACAAAAATGCCACATCCAGAATCAATAATGCTTAGAGGCGGCGCACGAGTCTGCCTGACATTGCTCAGCTGTGCCTCTTGGCTCCGGACATGGCGAACACACACTGTTATTAGCCGAGCGTTAGCATCGCAACCGAGTGCAGATGTTAAAGTGGTAGTTCAGAAGCAGCTCACACATAAAAAATAAAAAAATAAATAATACAATAAAATATAAAACAAGAGCGAGCTCTCACCTCTCTAATGAAAACAGCTTGATAATTAGATTTTTCAGGTCAAATAAGAAAAGGAGAAATTGTGCGCATGGGTAAAGAGCCAAGATCTAAAAATTATTCTTACTTTACTGTACCTTTTCTTATGCAAATAGTAGATTGTGGAGGAAGAAGGGTGACGAGAAATGTTGAGGTTGTGTACATGGTATAAAAAGCAAAAAAAAAAAAGTTAAAAACATGAATTACAATTTTAAACTGCAATAATAATAATTACTATTTGATTAATACTTAACTTTAAATAACTATGAATTATTAATAATGATTATTATTAGTAGTAGTAGTTAATGTATTTAACTGATGTATATATGTATTATTTTATGTAATTCTTTCAGTAAAAATTCTTCCTCCATCACAGAATAGCATTTTTTGTGTGGTTGGGCCTGAGAGCCAGGGCAGATTGTCAGTTAAGTGCAAAACTTGCATTTCAATTCCATCACCATGTCAGCCAGCTTTTCTCCTCAGACTTATCTTCCAGGGTGTCGCTGGTACCGAAGTCATCCAAAAAGCCTCCGGGACGAGTGGAAAAGAAGGGGGGGTGTTTGGGGGGAGTTGGAGGACGTTCGCATCCCTCTCTGTTCCAGAACAGATGTCACCCGTGTTAACGTTGAGCCGGTCTCGTTGAGTGCTCGGCAAAAGGTCACCGTCATATGGCAGGTTAAACGGGCTAATTGTAAAATTTAGTCATGGTGCTCCAGGTTATGATCGTCGACAGAATTATACCATAATTAAAGGTCATTGGATTTGCATTGGAATCCATTATTTTGTAAAGAGGCCGGGGCAGGCGTTTGCATATTATTGGCCACGCTGCTCGAAATGTTTGAAGTGCGCACTCCCAAGTCTTTGCAGCTCATGCTGAGTAACCCTCGGAAGACATGGAAGCAAACAACGAAAGGCAAGTTTGACAAAAGTCATCGGATTCATCGGAATAGACTTTTGCCTTTTGGAGTTCTGGGGGATACTTGGCATTTTAAGTATTTTAATTCTTTTTTTTTATTGCACCCTGCTAAAGTACCTACCAGGCAAATTTAGGAAGATGATATTTATCTTGAGTCAGTTCTGTGGTTTGAAGGCTGTTGGGTTATTTCCATGGCTGAATAACATTAGCTTGCCTCGCCTGTTAGAATGCAAGGGTTGGCGCGAGTGTTTCAGACTTGGCAGTTCACCTGTGGGCATTGCCATTGATTGAGATGCATGCGCAGGCGGCCATGAGAGGCCCTCGGCTCGCCTAATTGGCCCAAGAGTGCGGCTAATCCCTCTTTCTCTATGAGACCTCCATTTTAAAACAGCATAAATCAATTAATGGAAACTGTAATGTGTTTCTCATTTCTGCCCGGCGATGGCCAGAAAGTTGGAGAAAGCAAAAAAAAATGAGCCACCTAACACTCTGATGGCATACGGCATTAATTACCGAGGCACTCGAGCGCTCTTCTCCTCTTACAGTCATCCGTCGAATTATCGTGACCGTTTATGGAGGTCTGAGTGTAATGAATCCGAATGGTTCTTGCCAATGGTCCCTGAAAGTGTAGCCTATCTTGCAAATGATTACATTTCCACAACTCTTTGAAATAGGATTAAGCATCTCTGGGAAATGTCCCTGGTTAAGTGGTTCTTTGAGGGACATGAGGATTGCAGGAGAAACAAGGAAAGAAAGAGCAAGAGAATTAGAAAAGAGGATAGCGGAGAAGAGGTTAAAAGGAGTCATGGCTTGCCGGGTCAGTACTGCTGCTTTCAGAGAAGATCCACTAAGCATGTTTGGCCAGTGAGAAAAAGAATGAGTGAAAAAGTGGAAAAAGTGTGATATACCAGATTATTGTAATATTTGGAGCCATTGTTTTGTAGAAAATTATTTGCACTCTAGAGGAAAAGGTGTCTATTGTAAAGATCTTGATTCAGGGTCTAAAATCTTAAATCTAGAATATTCATGGGGAGAAAGTTATTTATTAATAATTGGCTTATGTAGGTGCCTAATTTGTAATGTAGGTGCCTGCATTCATATTAAGCTAATTACCTGCATTTAGTGGTATTTTAAAGTTTAGAGTTTTTTTTTTTTTACAAGAAAGTACTTTATTTTTCTATGTTTTCCTTCAAAATAGTCCCCTTGCAGAGACAGTGCTCAACCTATGGTATTTTTAAGTTACAATAAGGTCTTCAGACACATCTCCATCAAGATTTCACCATATCTAAACATGACCCTGATATCCTTCATCTGCTTATTCTAATCCTGTAAAAATATCCGAAGCAGGTGCCCTACTTGAAGTGGAATCAAAAAGAATTAAAGGAAAAAAAAATTTATAGGGTGATTTTAAAACATGAATGAGCCATGAGACCATACATCATGTTCAGCCGACAGGTTAGATTAAAATTTATGAACGACTTCATCAAAAAAGCACTTTTCCCCCATGTGCCAGTGATGGGGCGAGAGATTCGCTGTGACACTGGCGTTACATGGCTGGTTTCGGTGGTGGATTAATGCGCCAGGGAGTGCCCGTGATCCCTGTTAGACGAGAGTTTATGAAATAATACCTGTCAGCTGCAGACGGATAACAGGGGAAAACAGGGCAGGTTTTCCAGGTCATTCCACCATCTGTCACCGGGGCCTCATCTGCGCCTGCACATTACCACCTGATTGGCTCTAACTGCCGTCTGTTGCCTCCTTTAACCACCTGATTGGTTTTAACAGGGTTCCATAAGTGTGACTCGTGGAGTAAAATCGATGTTTAGTCAGCGATATAATCACTGCTTCGTCTACAGTCCACTGTGAGTGCTGATTCGAGAATTTACTGTCATACCTGAAATCCAAAAGAGTCCGTATTTCATGAGGGAAAATTCTTTATGTATTAGTCAAAATCAAATGGATTTTCTGGGCTTCTCAGGATTCAGTTAATCATCAGCAAATCATTTGCATGCACTTTGCAACTGAGTGAAGTACTAGCTTCCTGAATACAAAGCATCAGACAAGGTCTGACTCTTCTGTTCTTGTAAGTCAGCAATTAATAAAATAGCACTTGATTCAGTACATTGCTCTTACAGACTGCATGGAAAGCCTGGCTTGATGATTGGAAGACATCTCAAAGGTGCTGAAACTTGTAAGTTACTGGCAATGATTGAAATGAGAACATCTTAACCTTTTTACAGAATTCTTGGTGTTCTAATAGTAGTCAGTAACTAAAGGCATTAGCGATTGACCCAACTAGAATGGCTTTCTTTTTAAATCTTTCAAAAAATCCAAAAATTGGAAGTATAAAGTAACATTTTGTTGATGTTTGTCTAATCATTTTCTATTATTTATATGTCTAGATGTCACTACTTACTTCAATGAAAATATGGTAGTTAGTAGGCTGCTTTCAAGCATCCCATAATAGACACTAGAAATTTTGTTAACCTAAACTTTTTTTAATCTATTAAGTGTGTAAGTTTTTTATATAGGGACCGTACTCCTGTAAAGAAACCATACCAGTGATTTGAAGGAAACATTGACCAAGAACTTAATGCTTAATTTACAGCTGTTATAAGTTTTTACATGTCAAAATTTCACTCCTGAAAACAGCAGTGGCTCAAATTAATGTTAAAAAAATCTCTTTAGTGACACCTGTATGGCATTTGACAGACACCCTTATTCAAAGCAGCTTATAAATTTGTCTTTTAATACAAGGGCCTTGCTTAGGGGCCCAGCACTGCCAGCTTGGTGGTACTGGGATTTGAATTCATGACCTTCTAAACCAAAGTTTAACACTTTAACTGCTGAGGTACCAGTTGCACACTTGACTGCTTTACAAAAGCAGTTTACGCAAACTCACCCTACATTCGTAAATCAAGCAATTTCTGAATTGCGGATGTCTGAAAGAGTTCTGGAGGTCTGAATTTCAGTTCACTACCAGTTTGACAAGTCTGTCCCTTTCAGACTGCCAGATTCAGAAAAAGGTATTTGTTTAATATCACAAATCCGATCCGCTGAAGCGTTGTTTGCCGATAATTCCACTCAGGAGCAGGATCGTGCTTGTTAATCGCCCAGCTGATAGATGGATTTAAACCTGGACTGGAAGATTTGCCTTTGAGATTATGCCTCTAATATGGGCTTCTCTGGCTGAAGCGAGAGGCCGGCCGGTTACGCATGTACACACATCGCACACCTTTAGAGATTCAGACGCGGATCAGGCCAGATTTGATCAGGATAAAGGAGAAAGCGAGTTTCCTGGATGTTTGCATGAACAGTTGGAGGCTTGAGTGTGCTTCATATCGAATATAGTATAGTAAATAAAGATCCGTTCTCTCATGTTAAGGCTAAATTCTTCCTGAGTGTGTATAATGAAGAAGAAATTAACTTTGTAGATGTTTGGAATGAAACAGATTTGAAAATTGTCATCAAAATATTATTCTCAGTCTACAAGGACAAAGCCGACGGACTCAAAAAAAAAAAGAGAGAGAGAGAGCAGAGAACACTGTTTCTGTGTTCCAGTTAAATCTGAATTTAATTGATTCGCTGGTTTTGCTCCATATTCCAATATACAGCAGCAGATAATGCATTTTAATTGCCTGGCTCACGGGCTCCAGATATGACGTGGTATTATGGTTTTATGAACTCGAAAAAACCAACAAAGAGTTCTTTCTTCTTTCCCCCAGTTCATCCTACGCCATTAAGAGGTCTGAAACATCTCTGAAGATATTTGGCTCCTAATTGGAAATAATTAACGTTTGCCATCTCGGAGGCTTCAAAGTTATATTGTTCCTTTATGCATCGGAGTAATTAATTTTTAATTTAACACTCGAATGCAAATTCCGCAAATATTATTCATCATTTTGCCGGGCCAAATACTTAAATATTTATGGCCGCGCTCGGCAAAGGGTACAGACACGCAGCATGGAAGAACAATTTTGATATTTGATCATTATTGTTTTTTTTTTTTTTTGCTTCGTTGTTGACATTTTTGCAGCTTTGGAATAGCACGAACCACTGAATTTAGTGAGCAAATTGTGCAGAATATAATATTATGCTTCAAAAATCATTATTTGATCATAGAAAGGTTATTTATTTTTAAAATAGTACTAATGCATTCATATCAAGAAAAATGTGAAATAAAATAATAATAATAATAATAAAGATAATAATTATAATAACAATAATAATGATAATTATTGTTATTATTATAATTATCATTATTATTATTATTATTATTATTATTATTATTATTATTATAAATTACATTTTGGAGCAATTTTTAAGTTTGTCAATGTGGCTTGACTGCTGACTTTGATTTAGAGGTAAATACAATTCATTGCAATCACTATCGAATTGTTCTTTACATAAACGCAAAGTAATCAATGTTTTGCTTTTCAGTGTCGTGTTTTCTTCTTTCAACTTTTTTTTTAACACATATACTGTAATCTTGATTCATTCTGGCATAAAATCATCTCCATATATATTCCAGTCAGATATCGCACGCAATCATGTCCAAAGCATTATATATTATTTATAGCTGTCCAAGGTCCAACAACTCGTATTGAACTAACTCTCGGGGGTACATGTTAAGTTATCATCTTTACTGCCTATAGGAAATAAGCTGCGTTTGACTTTTATTAGCGAAGAATAATTGAATCATGCTTTTAAGCTCGCCTGCTGACATGAAAATGATTCTTTCGGATTCTTCAACCTGATTGGTCAGGAGATTCGTTAATGAAACAGCAGCTCTGGACGTCAAGTAGCTTTTATTGTCATTTCACTGTACGACATGCAATGCAGTACACAGAAACGATGGAAAACAAGACATGAACTAACTAGGACACTATATTAGTGCAAACTACACAATACTACAAGACAATAAACCCAAATGTTTTGGTATCACATTCCAGATGACGTGAGTGTGTGTGCTTTATTGTTTTTTAGTAACAACAGATACGGGGATAGGGACACTGATGAACAGTACGTAAGTATTTACCATTTTGAGAGGGGTCTTCAGTGTCAGCTCTTCGTAGCAACTAGAAACAAAGCTGGAACTTTACTTTATCAGGAAAGTAATTCCAATATAAAGTTTACGAAAAATTGTGTGTCACATTAAATATTCACATATGAAGTGTAGTGTATGATAAATTAAACCCTTCAGCACTTTTCAGAAAAAGTGAATCAACTCCAAGGTTGATTCATTCATTGATATCCATGACTCCACCTTTGTGTCACATTCCATCGCAGCACCATGTTGTTGGTTATTGTCGTATCGCAGCATGCACGTTTGTGTTTTATTTCTTATATAATACTGTTTGTGAGTGTATATGAAAGCTCAACACTAGACATATATTATGCGATTATCTCTTTATCATGGCACCTGTTAGTGGGGTGGGATATATTAGGCAGCAGGTGAACATTTTGTCCTTATTTGATGTTTTAGAATCAGGAAAAATGGGCGAGCGTAAGCATTTAAGCGAGTTTAACCAGAGCCAAATTGTGATTTCTAGACGGCTGGGCCAGAGCATCTCCAAAACTGCAGCTATTTTGGGCTGTTCCTGGTCTGCAGTGGTCAGTATCTATTAAAAGTGGTCCAAGGAAGGAACATTGGTGAACCGGCGACAGGGTCATGTAGGGGCGAGGCTCATTGATGCACGTGAGGAGCGAAGGCTCGTCCGTGTGGTCCGATCCAACAGATGAGCTCCTGTAGCTCAAATTGCTGAAAAACGTCATGCTGTTACTGATCGATGGGTCAAACCATAACGCTAACCCCGAACTGTTTTGGCAGCTAAAGAGGGACCAACACAATATTAGTCAGATTGTGATTTTGTTATGCCTGATCGGTTTTTAATTCATTTTACATAAAATTTTGCATGGTTCCTTATGTGGTTCTTCCCAAAAACGTAAACCTATTCCAATATGAGAATGTCCCTGCGCACAACAACATGAACATATGGTTTACATGGGTTGGTATGGAGAATCTTTTTCTATAGAGCTCTGACCTCAACACTATTGAACACTTTTGGGATGAATTGGAACACTGACTGCACCCCAGGCCTCCTCACCTACATCAGTACCTGACTTTACTAATACCCTTGTGGCTGAATGAGCACAGATCTCCACAAGTGCACTCCAACATCTAGTGGAACATCTTCCCAGAAGAATAGAGGTTATTATAACAGAAATTGGGGACATAATGTGGAATGGGATGTTTAGAAAGCACATACCAAGCCTATGGCCAGGTTACCAAATAAAACATTTGTCCATATACTATGATTATATAAAGTTTAAATCCCAAATTGTTTGAGTCCCAATTGCTTGTGATTGCTTGAATTGTGCTTAGAGAGAAAGAAAAAAAAGCTATATTTTTAAAACAGAAATTAGGGTCATTATTCTTAATTAGCAACACAATTGGCTAATTAATTAGCTCCTTAACCTCCTCCTGAGAGAGTTAATGTAGAGTGGGTAAAGAAAAAAAAAGATAAAAATGGCCAATAAGTTGAAAAACGTTTACCATGTGGAAATGCGACTAAGATAAACCATCATATTAACCTTTTAGGGGAAAAAAAACATAAATTGTATACTATTTTACAGTATTTTAATTGTTATTTATATAATTATAATTGCAATAATACCAATGAAATGCTCTATTGTAGCAATACATTTCCAAAAAATCTTTTCGAAAAGTGGATTATGTTGCTAAGGTTTCTTTTTTATTATAAATTAATGAATCATTAATTAATTGATAATTAAATGTAATAATGCAATTAAAATGAAATATTGCCACAAATCAGCGTTAAAAAAATATTTGAAACTTTCTGATATCTGATATTTTGTAATATTCAAATAATATTTAAAAACATTTTTAATACATTTTAGAAAAAAAATATATATAGTTTTTTTATCATAGAAAAAATTATAAGAAAGCATTATTTGTCGAGTATAAATTGCAGTAAAATTTTTTTTTTCTTTGCATATCCCAACCACAGCACAAGGTCAGCCATGATGGAGTGCTCAGATAGCGATAAGAGTGAGGGCCATGCTTAAGGGCCCAACTGTGTTAGCTTAGCAGTAGTGAGGCTTGGACACCTGACCTTATTTGTGAAATTCTGCCCCTTGCAATTAAACATAGGCTACAGTTACAGTAGGCAAAAAATTCACAAATTTCAAGTTTTAGAGAATTGAATATGGAATAGCGAGAAATGCAGCCCTAAAGACTGGGATATAAAACACACATGGTGAGAAAGAGAAAGAAACACAGATCTAAAGACTGGAAAATGACAGACAGACATAAAGCGATCTAACAAAATGAAACAACAATAATAACACCAAATATATCAATATTGAAAAAGACAGAAAGCAACAGATAAAGACAAAAAGTGAGCGACAGCTTTGTTGGAAAAAAAATTTGACACACACAGACAGACAGACAGACAGACATAGATAGATATAGTGGCAGGTCTATACTGAAGCAAATTTGAAAGAGTGTAACACGTTGAGAGACAGAAAGAGAAGGACAGGGTGGAAAAAAAAAACATATACAGAAAGGACAGGCAGATAAAGGTGTACAGGGAAAAAGAGAGAGACCAATAGATGGGGACTAAGAGAGAGACAGCGAATGAACGAGCAATTTGTAGTAATGGGGATATAAAGAAATGGACAGGTGGATAGAGACAGATGTAGGCAGGCTAATAGTAAGGGACAGAGAGAGACAGGAAGATTGATATGGACACGGGGCAGACTGATAGAAGGAGGGTAGGAAGAGATGCAGGTAGATAGAGGGAAATAGAGACAGGCTGATACAAGGGGGCCGAGAGAGACAGTGTGCGTGAGAGAGAGATAGAGACAGAGTGTGAGAGAGACAGAATGAGATTGTCCGCATGTTTCTCAGGCTGCTTAAACTCGTTGGCACGTTCGCGTCCCTGGGGGCGGCTCAGAATCCCAGCAACACAAATTTTAGCACGACAGGTGTTAGTATGTCCAAAAAACAGCCTCTCGCTTTCACACACACACACACACACACGCGCACACACACACACACACACACGCACACACATGCACACACAGATACTACATACACAGGGGCAAGTGAAGAGTGAAGATGAAAGCATGGACATAATTTCACACAGTCCCCTACACACACACTTACGCACGCACGCACACACACGCTCGTGCGGGTTCGAGGTGCCACCTGTCCATGTGGAGGCCCAGGTGGAGGACAGCTCGAGTTTCTCGCACAGAAACATGCAGCGAGCCGGCGCGATGGGAACGGCAGCTGCTTCCAGATCTCTCGAACATGAAATCATCTCTGGATCTGAGGACAGGCAGAAGGGCCGGACATGCAAGAGTGAAACACACTCATTTCTGTCTCCGCTCGGACAAGGCATTTGGGAAACGCTCCGTGTGTGTGTGTGTGTGTGTGTGTGTGTGTGTGTGTGTGTGTGTGTGTGTGAGAGAGAGGGTTGGTGATGGATTAGATAAAATGAGACT
Source organism: Silurus meridionalis (assembly GCF_014805685.1). Classification (NCBI taxonomy): domain Eukaryota; kingdom Metazoa; phylum Chordata; class Actinopteri; order Siluriformes; family Siluridae; genus Silurus; species Silurus meridionalis. Next base: position 3,998,107 of record NC_060884.1, on the reverse strand, counting down.
AATGGAAGGACATTATTACAGGACAACAGACTCCCCCTTGAGGCTGAGAAAAAATACATTCACTTAATTTGCATATCACGGCCCATTTTGACCCGTTGAACGTTGCAGACAGACAGGTAGACAAGCAGACATATAAGCAGACAGACATACAGGTAGATAGACAGATGGACTGGTAGATTGACAGTTAGGCTTACAGAAAGACAAGCAGGAATATAGACAGGTAGTTAGACAGACAGGTAAATGCACTCATACACAAGCAGGAAGACAAGCAGGTAAATAGAGTGGTAGATATACAGGCTGGTATACCAAATGTAGACAGACAGACAGACAGACAGACAGACAGACAGACACAGGTAAATGCACTTATACACAAGCAGGAAGACAGGCAGGTAAATAAACTGGTGGATATACATGCATGTATATACATATGTAGACAGACAGACAGGTAAATGCACAGGTAACTAAGCAGGAAGACAGACAGGTATGTAAACAGACAGGTCGACAGACAGACAAGAAGGTAGATACATATATAGACAGACAGACAGACAGACAGACAGGTTAATGCACAGACAGTCAAGCAGGAAGATGGACAGTTGTGCAGACAAACAGGTGGACAGACAGACAAGTAGATAGACAGGCAGTTGGAAACATTAAGATAGACAGACAGGTCAATACACAAGCTGAGAAGCAGAAAGACAGACACGTATGCAGACAGATAGACAAACAGGTAGATAGATAGACAGGTAGCTACATATGTAGAAAGACAGACAGGTAAATGCACTGGTAGAAAAGCAGTAAGACAGACAGGTATGCAGACAGGTGTGTGGATAGACTCAGATATTTAGACTGACAGGTTGAAACATATGTAGACAGACAGACAGGTAAATGCACAAATAGAAAAGCCGGAAAACAGACAGGTAGATAAAGAGACAATCAGGCAGGTAGGCAGGCTTAGAGAACGATAAACAGGCAGATAGACATAGAGATCAAAAAATAAGCAGAAGTTAATTATGGCAGACAAACACAGTCACTGAGTGAGTCAGCGAGTAATTGATATATATAGAGAGATACAGAAAGAGTTAGGTAGAACAACAGAGATAAAACAAAAGGTGGAGATAGACAGAGATCACCACCAAACAGCCATAACATTAAAACCATCTTGTATAATATTGTGTAGATTCCCATTGTACTGCCAAAATATTTCTGACCCATCAGTGGATACCAGAAGAAGTTTGGAAAAGACAGTAAGAGACAGACAGACAGACAGAACAAAGACTGAAATATAGAGATAGAGATGAGTTCTGTATTTTGGAGAGCAGCTCATCTGCGAATATGACAAATCATAAATATCTGTTATGGTTTCATAACAGCCCTTAGATTCTGTGGCCAGATTTTCACTTCGAAGCCCTGACCTCTAGGATTTGAACAAACACGCACACACACACACACTAGACAATGAGCATTAAACCTGTGGTTTGCCTTCCAGTAACTTTTGTCAAAGCTGCTCTTATAGAAAATGAATCTTCTGGATAATCAGAATGGAGAATCCTGCAGCACTGTGGAATAAAAACCCCATATCTCTTTTTCTCCCTTTCAGTACTTTTTAAAACAGACAGATTTTCTTGGACGACTGTCAATAAAACCATCTCCGTTTATGTGAAACATCGCTGGCGTCTGTTGGCGTTCGCATTCATTTCCCATAAAGTGCTTTATTTTTTTCAGTGAGACTCAAAAAATACACAACAGTCTGAGGGAGGAGGGACGATTAGCGCATAAAAGGCAGGCGAGGCTCGACATGCTGATAATGCAGACACACACACACACACACACACACACACACACACATGCACACAGACATACTCACCAGCTCCATGGCTTTCCTCAAAGCCAACAATGCAGAGAGAGAGAGAGAGAGAGAGAGAGAGCTGGATATCTGATTGACTGTGATTTATTTCGGAGGGAAATTTCGCTTTGATGGAGCTGATTATGGCTGTGAGAAACGCGAGCTCTGATAAGAGCCATCACACGCTAAGTGATTTTTACTTAAGGAACTTTGGCAGGAGTGAGAAAAAGTTTAACTACATAAAGAACTAAATGCACTCCACAACTGTACTGGATTTTCCGAAAGTGTTTTTCCAAAGTTAAGTTTTATAGTCACCTTTAGTAACTTTAGATTCAGAAGATAATTCCTAGCAACAAATCTAGCAAATTGTTGATTAAAAATGACATCATTAATGCCCACTGTTTACAACAAACCACTGATCAGCACATTTATTTACATTTACATCCATTTTGTATATACAGAATATTTTATTTATTTTTAATGTATATTTCATTTATATTTATTTTTCTTGTAATCTGAAGCAGTCTCTGACAAAAGAATTTCCTTTGTGATCTTATCTTAATAAACACGTTAGTTCCAATCACTAATCTCCTGACATCTAATCACTGCTCAGTCTTTTTCTGAATCAAAACTCTCTAATCATTATTCTCTCTAATAGCTAATCAATGATCATGATTGTTTAAAACAACCGAATACATTTTGCACAAGGACTAATCACTAAATATTGTTCTAAACCACTAATCAGCAACAAGTATTAAGTGATCACCACTATTCCCAATCCAATCACTAATCTCCACTGTTCAGGGAAATATCACTGTGCACTAAAAGTCACAATGACAATCTCTTATCAGTGTTATTTTCAACAACTAACCACTGATCAAAAGGTCTCAACAACCAATCACTGATCACCACTGTTCCCAAGAGCAAAACACTAACCTCCATTGTTCCTAACAACCAGTCAGTGATCACTATTTCTCCCAAGGACCAATCACTGACCACCACCTCTCCCAGCAACCAATTACTAATCAACACTGTTTCAAATGGCAACCACTCAACAGCGTTGCTTCTAACAATTATTTACTAATCAACATTGTTTTCATCAAACAGTCATTGATCACCATTGTTTCCATGAATCACTGTTCACAGTTGTTTCCATCAATCACTGATCACCACTGTTTCCATCAATCGCTGATCACCACTGTTTCCATCAATCGCTGATCACCACTGTTTCCATCAATCGCTGATCACCACTGTTTCCACCAATCACTGATCACCACTGTTTCCATCAATCACTGATCACCACTGTTTCCACAAATCACTGATCACCACTGTTTCCACCAATCACTGATCACCACTGTTTCCACCAACCAATCACTGATCACCACTGTTTCCATCAATCACTGATCACCACTGTTTCCATCAATCACTGATCACCACTGTTTCCATAAATCACTGATCACCATTGTTTCCATTAGTCACTGATCATCACTGTTTCCATCAACCAATCACTGACCACCATTAATCCCATCATTCCTATTGACTGATCATAATTCTCTCTGAAATCTGACTTTTGATGTGACTCAGTTTGATAATGAAATGATCAGGATTATCTAAAGAAAATGCAAATCAGTCTCTGATATCTCAGACTTTTTTTTCCATGTAAACAAACTACTATTTCCTACAAAGAGTTAGCAACACTGCTCACAAAGCATCCCCTCATTACACGCTTACAAACACAGATTTATAAAGCAAGTAGCACTGTGTTTATCTGTGTGTGTGTGTGTGTGTGTGTGTGTGTGTGTGTGTGTGCACGCGTGCGGCCGGCTGCATTATTACTCTTTAATGCTACTGTCCCATATGTCTGCGCACAAATCGACTGAGCGCGGATCACATTCCAGACTGAGTCTCGCGCAGCCAAAAAGCACAGAGAGTCACGAATCTCACACACGAGCCCAGATACACTGTCAACACTGCAATCTGTGCTACACTCAGCTCTATACACTTAACCACCGATCTCGGCAAAACAATCTATTTAGATAAACAGTGCAAAAGTTTGTACACCCTTTTTTTTTATCTATCTATTTCTGTAAAGTAGAAAAGGAAAAATTAAGTATATTACTTTTTTCTACTGAATAGAAACCAGAAGGAGTTGCTACATTTTGTGGACAGACAGACACACAGACAGACAGACAGACACACAGACAGACAGACACACACAGACAGACAGACAGACACACAGACAGACAGGGTCTATCCATGTTTACCTGTTTATTCAGATGAATTAGTAATTATAGGTCCTCTTTCTTTACCATAGAAAATGTATGTGGATGCTAATGTTTCCATCCAGACAGACAGACAGAGAGAGATAAAGAGAGAGAGAGAGAGAGAGAGAGAGAGAGAGAGTGTTTACATGTGCATACCTGATCAGCAGATATAGTGGTGAATAGATGTATTACATTTTATCCAGCATTGAGAACCTGTGCATTTTGCATTCTGGTACATTCCATAGATAAAGTTGTGCAAAAGTTAGCATACCATCAAAAAAAAAAAAAAAAAAAAGCAAAACAAAAAAAATTCCCATAATACAGAAATTATGAGGGGATGTAAAAAGATAGATAGATAGATAGATAGATAGATAGATAGATAGATAGATAGATAGATAGATAGATAGATAGATAGATAGATAGATAAAGTGCAAAAGTTTGTATACCCTACAAGACAAATGACATGTCAGTACATGTGTTGCTTGATGTGTGTAGATTTGGGTTTTGAGTGTGTTTGTGTAAATATATGCTTAAATGTGTTTGGATTTTAATTTGTAAAAAAAACAACAAGGCAAAAAAAAAGAACAATTCATAGAAGTTAATTAACTCTTAGCCAAATTTCTGCCAATCAAAACAGTGTGAGGATATTTTAATAACCTTCAAGTCTATTGAACCAGAATTAGAGAGAGAGAAAAAAAAACAGGAAAGAAAAGAAAGACTTAGAAAAAAAAAAAGAAAAACTCTACGTGAAGGGTTAATTGAGGTACATGTCGATTTTGGCAGCCATCTCAAAGCCATATTTCGGGATTCTTTTGCACTTGTCGGAGGCCGTCTCTGTGTGGAACGCGCCAGGCGAGAGCCATATGCCGGGGTCAGCGTCGCCTGCACTGAAGCTACACTGCAGTCGCCCGCGCTCCCAGTCGCTCAGAAGCACGCGGCTCGCCGCGCCTGTAATGAATGCAGGACCAACAGGCGCTCCACCAGTTCTCATCTGTGCCAAACACCCAGCAATTATGCTCTAAAACCACACAGCACGCATTCATTTAGGGAGAGAAAGACTAGGCGGCGGCTCGTGCCATATTAAGGTGATCGCTCGCACAAACGAGGAACTGGAGACGCTTCTGAACGTTCTGCGACGTATTCGAATTCAGCGGATCGACCGTTTCGAGAAAGATCATCAAAGCTCCGAAACTTATTAGGATTGCGCTCACAATGGTGATGTTCCCAGAGTCCTAGGACTTGGCGTGAATAATCGATGCCTTTCCCTTTACTGCTATTTACATTCGGAAGTATGATTGTGGGTTTGAAATTGAATCAAGAGGTCCCCGAGATGTCCCCGAGATGTCCCCAGTTCCCAAGAAATGGACGATATGAACTTTCCAGGATGTTTGTGACGGAGAAGGTGAAAAGCTCACAGAAAGAGAGAGAGAGAGAGAGAGAAATGGAGAGAGAGAGGGAGGTTGTAGTAGTAATAGTAACAGATAGGGTAGGTGGGCGGAACGAGAGAACGAAAGGGTTGAGGTGTCATTGATTTGGAGAGGGAAAAAGTGAGAACAACGGAGTGAATGTGTGTGTGTGAGAAAAAGAAAGAGAGAAAGATAGAAAGAGAGAGAGAGAAGCAGGAGGAGAAGTGTTTAAGAGTGAACTAGGGCTTTTCTAACTGCAGGGTGCAGCAGTAGGCTGTGTAAGACACCTCGATGCTGAAAAAAAAACCAAGCATTCTTCATCTCTCCGTCGGGTTCTACTGTCACATCTCGGGGAAAAAATAACCCTAAAAATTACCGTTCGAGACACAGTCGGTTTTTGAGAAATACAGTAAGGAATTTTTGTATTTTATATAAATATAAAGAAAAGATTTGAATCTAAGATGCGTTAGCATGAGCTGATTATAATAGCGTTTATTATTTGAAATGAAATGAATCCGATGTGCAGATATAAAAAAAAAAAAAATACAGTTTAAAAAGGACATTTATATATTGAGTTTTTTTTTTTATTTATTTAATTTACAAATTTCTAATTTTGAAATAAAATAATTTTTTACAAAGAACATCAAGCTTTGGGAATGAAATGATTTTTATTTTTGAAATAAAATAAATAACAAAAGTAAAATTATTCCTACATCATTCCTATTGTCTTGATATATATTTATGATATATTTTTGAGTGTGTGTGTGTGTGTGTGTGTGTTTGTATATATATATATATATATATATATATATATATATATATATATATATATATATATATATATATATATATATATTATTAATTTTTGTATTATTTTCCCCTTTGTGTCCAGGTGTCTCATTATTATGAGGTGTCTCAGTTGTTATTATAATAATCTACAGAATTGTCCTTGTATTTCATTTCCACTTTAGATAAATCGTGACGTAATACATTCCAAACCCTAAATCGTGTCTATTAAAAGGAATAAAAAAAAAATCCAAGTCATCTTTGGAATCATTGTACTAATAATACCTAGTTAGCTGAACATAACACTGACGTTGTTATTTAATGCTTGCGCATGGGGCCACCTGTGTATTTGTTATTCTATGTTATCTTTTTTTCCTCCCTAAAACATGTTGGCCTCTTGCCATTCTGAAATGTTCTCTCCTCTGATCCGATCTCTCCCAGATGTAGTCTATTAGCCTGCTGTCATTCGCGATCAGCGGACGAGCGTACGGCGATTAAGCCCCTCCCAGCGGCGCGCTTATTGAACCTGGCGTTGACAGAAACGACGCAGACTTTTCCTTCGTTTTCTGAATGGAAAAGGAGTGCCGATCTGGAGCGTCTCGAGGGACAGCTAGACGAAGTGAACACAGTAGCTCGAGTCTGCTAGGCCCCTAATCTCCCTTACACACCCCACGCCACCCCTTCCCTCTCCCATTTACCACAATCCTCATCTCATGAACAATTCATAGGGATTATTATAAATGGGTGAATATCTAATAAGTGAGGTCGGGGTGGAACAGAGCTCATGTTCCTGAACAACCTGCTTGACACCAACGTCCTCACATTGAACATTTCATCTGAGTGTGAATGTGAGAGCAGAGTGACAGTGGGACGGACTGACGGACGGATGGACAGACAGACAGACAGATAAATCATGCCATCACCATATCAAATTTTGATATCTTCCTATAGAGTGGTAGTGCTTTTTATCCATTTATTGCAACTTTTAACATGGTAGAACTTCCAGAGTTCCTGTTATTTATGTGTCATGTTATAGTGGCTGTAAAGGAAGGTTTCAGCTTCTCATGTTACAATAAATCTCTTTTGTCCTGAGCGCTTTCCTACAAAGGAGACTCGATTCATATTTTATCTTATGCTTCACATAAAAAGAAGGACGATAGCTGAAAACATAGTAAGCAACAATCTGTACTTTGATCCGCGCTGAAATAGTGCAGTCAATTTGAAATTTCCGAGTGAGGATGTCATTGTTAAGGCCGCAAAACATTGTACTTCAGTCATGCTTTATTAAGTGTAAGAAAGTCTTTATGAGATCGTAGAGAGACTCAAATGTTCGGACAGCAATGTGGAAGTTTGTTCCACCACCTCGGTGCTAGAACAGAGAAGAGTCTGGAAGCATGTCTTCCTTGTACCCTCAGATCGGAGAGAAGTGCTGTGAGGTAAGGGTTGCTGGGTATCGGTGTAGCAGTGGGGTGTTGTGGGAAAAAACCTAAAAAGGTTAAAAACAAGGTTACTCATAATCACACACTCCGGTGATCATGATATTTTTTCCTCTACAGTGTTTGTAATGTTTTAATGATTTATAATTACACCCTCAATATCACCCGGATGAGAATGGGTTCCCCTTTTTGAGTCTGGTTCCTCTCAAGGTTTCATCCTCATATCATCAAAGGGAGTTTTTCCCATGTAACAGTCACCCCAGGCTGCTCATCGAGGACACCTACACATCAATTTCAAATATAGAAGTGAACTTTCTTCTTTAATTAGTACATTCTGTAAAGCTGATTTGATACAATGCTTATTTATAAAAGCACTATGGAAATAAAATTGAATGGAATTGAATTGAAGGACTGAACAAGCACTTGAGTGGCCCCTGTGGATAAATGTTGTGTTTGAGGAAGAATTTCATCTCCTACTACAAGAAATAGTCAAATACCAAAAAGTAGTGTACATTCAGCTAAAGGAACATAATCGCTGAAGAACATCAAGAATGAACAGAATTAAAAAATTATTATTAAAAATAATTAAAAAAAATTAAAAAATAATTATCAAAAAATTTGCTTTAGATATATTGCTATAGATATTGCTATCTCTCTCTCTCTCTCTCTCTCTCTCTCTCTCTCTCTCTCTCTCTCTCTCTTTCTTTCTCTCTCTCTTAGTTCAGGAATCTATTTAGCTATAGGTTGTATATATTTTCAAACATTTTTAAGGAAACCATTCCATTGCATTTAAATCTTCCAAAATTAGAATTTTTAAAAAATGTATTTCCTACTGTTTTCAAAACCTCCTTTTTATTCTCATGCTTTTCATTCCTTCTTTTCGTTTTCCCCAATCCGCTGCAAATCCGCCTCCCAACAAATGACCTCGGATATTTACCTGACTCCAGTACACGTTGCCAGTCCTCTGTTTGGGTTCAGACAATTCCAATAATTGTTTTGTCGAAACGAAACCCAAAAACATGGGGCAATATTTGTGTGCAAATATTCCTTCAATTATATTATTTTTTTCCTTTTTAAACATGCACCAGAGTTGAAAAAAAAAAAAAAAAAAAAAGGTATGAAGGGAAAAAAGGAAATATTTGATTTTGGACGAAAAACCAATCAGAGTCTTTTTTTTTTTTTTAGACTAATTTGTACTGCGTAATAAAATATACATAACCCAAAGTCCTATTAGCTAGACAATGTTGGATTAATCCGGTTTATTTGTTATTATTATTTGCAGCATTTCATTTAAAGGCAAATAAAAACTCTGGAAGTTTATCCATCCCTGCAGAGTTTACCGAACAAACTTTTTTTTTTTTTTTTTTTTAATTAAACCGAACAACAGGGTTTCAATGGTGGCTTACAATTAATATATTCAGAGCTCTAGTGTTGTGATTATTTAGTTTTTGTTAGCACGTGACATTTTTAATGTAAAAAACAACCTTTTATGCCACGCCATCCTTTTGCGTGATTTGGCATCCTTCCTATCTGAGTTCAGGCAAAATCTTTCAGCGGCTCTGGACATGAAATCAGAGCTGGGTTATGTGTGAAGTCACATAAGTCATATTAGCCTGGAGTTGAGGTTGAGGACGATCTGGAATGTTCTGTAGGACACGCCCATTTTCTCATCTTCTCAGCATGTGTTTTGGGTCAATATGTTTTGAGGAAAATTACAAGGAAAATGGAGAGATGCTGTGGTGTTATATGAAGATGAGGGGATTCTGTTCTGAGTCGGCGCTTTTACTTTTTCACTCATTCCAGCGAATGGGAAAAGTTACAACTACTGTTTATACAGTCATGGGAATTTATACTTAGGAATGATTAAAGTAAGCAGAGGCTCGATGGTACGTCGGTGACTCATCTAATGTAATTTGGTGAAAGGGTTTTTAAAGCAGGGGCGGGCATGCGTTTAAATAAAATAAATTCCAGACACAAAAAACAGTGTTTTTAAACAGCCAGGTCTCCTCACTAGATAGGGAAGGTGAAGGCGAAGGCATACATCGCCTGAGAAACCAAGCAAATACCGCATCACTGTGCAGTATCCGCCCACACCCGCATATCCAAACTGTGATTGGCTAAACTTGCTTTAATTGACAGATGAGAAAGAGTTACGTTATCGCTGGGATCCTGATCACAGCACATACTGTAAACAGGTACAGTGCTTTCCAGTTGAAGTGCCCCCAAATATATATATACCGTAATTTCCGGACTATAAAGTGCACCCAAATATAAGCCGCACCCACTGAATTTGACAAAGATTTTTATTTAGAACATAAATAAGCCGCACCTGTTTATAAACTAATAAACTTTACACAGGCTTTAATGAAAGACAGTGTCTGTTACACGGCTTGTATCTAAACAGTAGCCTACCAAGAAAGTCATTGTTCACTGTCTTCCTCCTTCCTTTCACAACTATTTCTCTCGGGAGTTTATCTTTTGTCATTTTAGTGCGTTTAAAAATCACCATCGGTGAAGCTTTTCTCCCGATGCCGTGCAGCTCAGAACACAGGTGAAGTGTTTTTTCATGCCCGGTTGTTTTCAGCGTGACGAATGATTCGCATTTCCTGTAGACAGTCCGAGTGAGCGGCAGGTCAAACATCAGAGGAACATCATCCATATTTATGACGTGGTGCGGCCCGATTCAGTGGAAGCGCATCCGATTTAATATAAAGAGTTTCATTCGTTCACCTGAACCCGTTCTGCAATTTCATTGGTCTAATGTTATGGGGCTCAAAAATCCACATATTAGCCGCTTCGTTGTTTAAGCTGCAGTGGTTCAAAGCGTTGAAAAAAAGTAGCGGCTTATAGTCCGGAAAATACGGTAAATATATATATATATATATATATATATATATATATATATATATATATATATATATATATATATTAGGGCTGTCAAAATAAACACGTCAATGCAAATTTATTTTAACGGCACAAATTTTATTAACGCAGTATAAATGCAGCGTGCATTTCTGTTTGACCATTTTTATAAAAAAATATACAGAAATTAATATGAAAGAGGCTTAATTAAAACCTTCAATGCAACACGCATTTATTTGCATTTACACGGTTTACTCAGATATAATTTTTTTTTTTTTAACTCCACCAAAAACATTTTTTTTAATCACTTAACAGTTTTAAATCAAGCACAAAAATCCGCCTGATGCACTCATTTGCGGTTAAAACCATCCGTGGGGAAACGTAGCAGAATAACAATCAAATGGTTTATTCGATTGACAGCCCTAACAGTGGTCACATTCCTGAGCGGAGGGTGGATAATATTTACTATTATATACTGTAAAAAAAAAATATTGAATATATTTTTTTACAGTTATATATTCATTTATTTATACATTTTTTGCTGCTTAATGTTATATGAATTTATATAAGATAAATGTATATCTTCAGTCCATTGAGGTGATTGTTGATCGTTTTGTCAGTTGTTCCCATTACTCAGTATAACATCATAGGATTATATTAAATGTAAATTTGATGTGAATTCCATCTTGGATTTATCGTCAGGGAATCATGGATAGATAAATCAACACTTTTTTAGGAAGTTACTCTACAATAAGGTTTGTGTTACTTTATAAAAAAAAAGCAGACTGTTTGTGTACAGTATTCAACAAATAGCTGAGGCTACAAAGTCATGGAAACTGATGATAATAACACATTAGGATTCAGGCACGGAACGGAGGATGACTCGGCCAAAGCGGACTAAACTAAGTGGAGCCTCTTGAGCTAAATAGGTTTTGCTGTCCACATAATGAGAAGAAATCAATGATGCTTTAGCTTGGTGTAATACACAGATACAAAAGATTCCAGTTAGGAAAACGGCAGTGGTGAACAACAAGGAACGCTGAATGTGTCAAGTCTGAGGATTACAAACTTAAAAAAAGCAATGGATGCGAATATGTGAGGGATAAAAACATGAAAAGACAGAAATGTGATCGAAATCGAAATGTTGCAAATACTCCAAAAAACGGCAATATGATGATGCACTTTTTATCATTTTGTGCAACACTTTTGTTTTAGCAGCTATAAACAGCTATCACCTATTCATAATTTTTTCATTGTTGAAGTTACTATGACATACGTGCCCTCCAGTAATTCTGGCACCCTTGGGAAATATGAACGTAGAAGGCTGTAAATTATTGTCTGCATGGTCTCTCATAACCCATATTTACCAAAGTGCCAATATCAGGGTCCAGTATCAGCTTGTCATATTATCAAGAAACTTAACTGACACTGGAGACTCCTTACATAAATAATAAATAAATATTTTAGAATAGGATTATGGATTATGGTATTATATTAATTGGATTATGTGGCATTGCTGCTATAGGAACAAAATGCATTTATCTGGTTGGCATGCATTAACGTACATTCTGACCAATCAGAAGTAAGGATTGAAAAGAAAAGGAAGATTCTTTATTGAATAGATTTTTGTGGCAAAAAAACAAAAACAAATTACACACATTGTATAAACTATACAATCACCAAATCTTTCCTTGACTGTTCCTTGAATATATACATATATTACTCATAAATAGATGAATAAATAAAATATATAATATACATAAATTTGCACTAATGAAACAATTAATTTTTAAATAATTTAGATTAAATCTACAATTGTTTGACGTGTTATACGATATGACCATATAAGAAAGCGATGTCGTTTTCAGCAGCCATGTTTTTTCCTATTGATTCCATTAGTATTTGAGCTGCCAAATAAGGCATTAATGAAATCTAAAGTAAAAGGAAGCAACCTTGAATTCCCCTTTTAACTAATAGTTGAGGTTTTGAAGATGCTGCTATTTCTTCGTTTGCTATTTATTTATAATTCTTTATTTTTTTTTATTGTTTGCAACATTAATACAAACCCCGGTTTGTTGTCTGGTTTCCTATTTCTAAAAGCCAAAGTGTGCGTACGAGTTTTTCGAACAAGATCGGAGTATTGCGATGCCTTGCCGATGCATTGGTTAAAAAGAAGAAAAAAAACCCCAACTCGATAGAATACGTCGTAATATATTTTCAATTTGCATGCAACCAGGTCCTGTGCGGTTCTTCTTAACCGTTTCGCTTCACGTAGCTTATTTGCCACCTATGACAGATGCCGACCTTTTTTTTTTTTTTTATTATTTCTCCTGCTTTTTTGCTGCTATTTAAATAAGCATACGGTTCGAGCTCTCCGTTTAGCCTCAGGGCCAGCTACCCGTCAAGCTTTTATTATTACTTACTGTGAAGGTGAACTTACTCCGTTTCATATTATCATAGTAATTGAGCGTTTATGTGTGTATTTCCCAGCACTCCCTCTCTCTCTCTCTCTCTCTCTCTCTCTCTCTCTCTGAGTCATCCTCGTACCATTCAAAAACTCTTTACACCTGGCTAATGTACTGTAGGAGTATGTAGGAGTTCAAAAAATGTTATTTTTTTGCTCCAACTCTACAAGCTTGCAGTTCTGTGTTTTGCCTCAAAGAAGGCATGCCAGTAAATAACTGCTATAGATAAGAGCGGAAAATCTTCCATCAAATCGTCTTTACGACGGTTTATGGTCGCCGTCAAATGACATTTATGTATGGCGTTTAGCGGGAGGCCAATGAAACGCCGGCTAGGAAATAAAGTCAGCTATAATTCACGTCGTCTAGCCGTCAGCCTTACATTAATATTATGACCATATCCGTCACACGGGCCATCTATTACACACAGATGCGGTTCGACATTGTTTGGCGTGACATAAGAGAGGATATTACTCTGACGGCAGGCCGGTGCCGGCCCTAAGCGGCACGTCAGGTGAAAGCAAATATGACAGGAGCTATTTGGGATCGGAGAGACTGTCACTTTGAGCGTTTTCGTTTAAATAGAAATAAATGTAAGTTGATTTGTGGAAAATGACTCTGAGTGCTGTTTATGTGTTAGGAATAAAGCATGACATTACATGCTGGTCTGGGTGTGTATTTGTTTGTCATAGGAAGCAAAAGTGCGAATGAATACAACATTTAAAATGTATTAATAAACGTTCTACTATTAATATTGTGCTGTTAATACAGATCAATACTGTAATACTGTCACAAATTCCTGTTATTCATCCTGCTAATGCTTTTTGTTTGTTTTTGTTTATGCTATTTAGCAGCCACACTTTTCCATTTATCTCATTCATACTATTGATGGGAACATTTTACTGATTTGGGTCTTTGAATCTCGTTCATCAAAATGAACGAATCTTTTTTGAGTCATTAAATTCATTTCATTTCTGTGATCAGAAATCAAATAAACACATTTTCAATAAGCAGATCCCCCCAACACGTCTACATACACCAACTTTGACTACAGTTCCGATAATTTATATATGTACAGTCAACTCCCGATAATTTACGGTTTGAAACTTACGGCTTGGAAAATTTCTCATTTGGAATTTAACTACAGCAAGTTGCGGATTATCTTAAAATTTGCATAAACCGAATGTTCAGGAATGTTAGGAATAACACTTTAATCCAGTGGTCCACAAACTTTTTTGCACCATGGACCGGTTTAATGTTGGACCATATTTTCACGGACCGGCCTTTAAGGTGTGGCGGATAAATGCAACAAAATGAAATGAAACGTCCCGCATAAAAACTGGTATTTTCTTAATATAATAATAAACGTGAATCCACTGTGTTGTTTTTTTGTTCATTTTGCTAGATTGTGGGTTTCAATTTAGCGGTAGTGTATTATGTGTTACCGGCCGGAGCAGCCCCTTTAAGAAGGTAGCGGATGGAGGTAAGACATGTGACCGAGGCATCATGACATGCATCAAGAGTGAGTCATAGACAGATGTGGCGGAGAGAATCTGGTCATTTTCCAAAATAAAACATCGTTCAGAATCAGATAATGAATAAAACGGAAATAATTAAAGTTATGTATTCTTTCTGTGCGGCCCGGTACCAAGTGACTCACGGACCGGTGCCGGTCCACGGCCTGGAGGTTGGGGACCACTGCTTTAATCTTTTTACTAACAAATTTCATACAATTATTTAAAACACATTATTGTATTAAAGTGACATTATGTCTAGATGAATTCACTAACGTACTATAGGGAGTGCGCCCAAAATTTACGGATTTTCGGAACTTAGAACGTAACCCCTGCGAGTTCCAGGGGACCACTGTATATGAAACTGAATAACGACTGCACAACGAACGACTCGGACCAGAGAACGTCTATGGGTGTCATGTGATAAAAGAATGAATGACTCGGACTAGAAGAGTTGAGAGGTAAACTACTTAATTCTGTTTTCTGTATATAGCCTATGGGGATTTTGCTCATCGCTCTTTAAAACTATTTGTTCTTCTAAGTGACATTAAAGAATCAATCATGAACTACCAATCACAAGTTCAACTGAGCAACTAAGAGGGTTAGGGGCCTTGCTAAGAGGCCCAGGAATGGCAGCTTAGTGCTGCTTGAATTCGAATTTATAAAATTTCAATAAAAAAAAAAACACTTTAACCACTAAGCGACTTATTTCTTGTTGACACCAGTCCTGTCTATGCAGTGTTCTCTTACTTACTGTGTTCACCTATATATTGTTAGCCCTTCCTTTGGAGGTCTATTAAAGCTTGCTGTTTCTGTTCTACATCAAAATCTTCTCATCATAATTTTTTTGTAACTCAAATCTTCTGCAGGTTTTCTGAATGTTTTTCAGAATGTTTTTTCCCCATGTTTTTTTTTTTTTCATTTATTTATTATTTCATGGTTGCTATTCTTGTTTGTTCTTTTGACTTTATGAATATGGATTATTCCAGTTATTATTGCTGCCTGTCTGTTCTCTGAACTATGCTACGGACTGCCATTTCTGAATACATTTATCCAAATAAGGCAGAGGCAATTTGCAAATTGCTTTTTACTTTTGCAGATGATAAAACAAAATGATTTTTAGCTTGTCATATTCTCGAGAAAAAAAAGAAAAGTGCAAATCCTGTGGTGAAGAAAGTATTAACACTGGAGACTCCTTCCGAAAAATGATATTAATCATTTGTTAAATAACTGAACATTATATTTGTTTCTTATTAGACTTTGTTTATGCGGATCCTGGGAAGTCCCTGGGAATCAGCAATTACTCTGGAAACAATTTTGCATGAAAATAGACGCGCTGTGATTTGCCTTACAGCCCGCTTGCAGCTGCTGCTCCGGAAAATTAACTAGCGCCTTGTAACCAATCAAAATCGAGAGTAGAGTTATATAAATATGAATTAATTAAATATTTCAAAATGAGATTTTTGCCACCACGTTCTATACACCAGTGACTTTCCTCCTGTTCTTGTGTTCTGTTTTTTCAGCTGGTGTCCATTAACTTCCTGTTTTGTTTTTTTCTTCCTCTTCTCCTTCTTCCCCACTTGTTTAAGGAACAATATCCCTCGCAGCAGCATGCCCTGATGCATATTTAATAAACCCTAGTATATTCATATTACTGTGGGAGGTGAAGCAGCCCTTCTCCGTTCTCCGTGGTTTCAACGTCTATCAAACGGGAGCTGATTCGCTATGCCAAGGTGCCTCGCTCGCAGTAATTTATTTGCTCTGCCCTCTTGCTCTAATGTTACAAATGAGAAATGGCAAAATCTCTGCCGTGGCAAATCTCCCGACCGGACCCCTGTCGCTGTCGCAGCGCCGCAGAGGAATAAGCCGCCCCTTTAAAATGTGTGTTGATTTTCCATACTCCAATATTGACTAAGCGCCACCGTTTGATGTATGCCTTACTAGGCCATGCAAACTCACCACTAGGGCTTAACTTGTTAGTTCTGCCTCCGTAGACCGTGCGAGGGAACGGCCGCCATGCCCTCGGATATTACCATTGACTGTTCGGATTGACCCGATACAAGTTTACTCTAGTTCTCTCCGGGTCTCGCTCGCTTTATGTCAACAGATCCAGAGAGTTAAACAAAGCTCTGAAGCTATGGTAACTGAAACGTGTTGGGTTTTGTTTGTTCTCGTTGAGCCGAAGTTTATGGGAAAATGCCGTAAAGAAGCTCCAGATTCAGTGATTAATTGTTATATGTTATTATCCGAGGTAAACAATGGAGCTTGGGAATTTGGAGCCTCGGCCCTAAATAGGAGAGCGGGAAACAGGGGGTTTGTGAACAGGAAATTGTTTATACAGGAATGTTAAGTGATACCTCCATGCAACTGAGCTGTAGGGTCATCATCCCTCTTTTCTCTCTCTCTCTCTCTCTCTCTCTCTATCATTTTGGTGGATCCAAACTCTCCACGTTGCCCTCTATTCAAGGATTTAGACAGTAGTGCTTGAGGATCTTGGGGATGTCTCTTAACCCTACATCCAATAATGCTTAGGGGGCCTGTTATGTCTCACTCATAGTACATTTACAAATATCTACACAAATCCACGTTTTAAAAATAATTCAATCCACGCATAGAGCAAGCAGTACCCCTCTAAAGCATGTAAGGTTGTGTAAAAGGTGAAATAAAAATCTTATAAAATGATAAAACAAAGCTGAAACAAACAAAAAAAATTCTTTCTACATGCACAAGATATTGATAAGCATTTTTATTGCTAAAATAAGACTCGGATATGGCAAGATATGGCAACACTCTCATCACTTTTGCCCTCAAATAAACTCTCAGCACCATAAATCACAATTGAGCGAGTGACGTTCCCTAGAGCACAAAAGGGTAGTGTGCGTTTCCATAGGCTCACACCTATAACTGGGGCAAGGCCTATGGCTGGAGGCGAAAAGGAAACCTATAAGCACACGCTGACCTGGAATGAGAAATGGGGCGGCAAAAGTTTTGAGGTCGCTGCTGAAGTGAAATCTTTTGGCTTGATGTGTTTATGAATTACTCACCATTTTGTGTATCTGAAGTTAATGACTATTCCATTTTAGGACATTTGAAAAAATATATAGTTTTGATGATCAACAAGCATAAAATAATTCAAACATAGTGCACATGGAATATGTACACTTTTAGCCAACCATGGTTCTTCCAGGATAATTACTTGTATTGTATATAAATCATTAAAACTATAAAATTCTTCCACATGGACATAAACATTTCTCCAATTATTCATTTATTTTAATAAGAGCTTTTAAGGATTTTCTGGTACACCAAATTTTTCCTCAAAGCTTTTCAGTTAAATTAGGAATAAGGTTCTTTAGATATTACTGAATATGGTAAAAGATAGCCAACCTCTCCACAACCAACAAGTCCACAACCAACCTAATCAACTAGCCAACCAACCAAACTACCTCTAACCCAAACTAACCTCCCATACAACAAAGAAGCCAAACTCCAACCCAACTCACCACACTCGAGTCAAATCAAGTAGGCTGTTGTTGTCATCCCAACAACATACAGTGCAGGACATAAATTAACAAAAAGGAACACGGAACCACTCAAAACTTGCTACATAAAGTACACAACAGAAATTATGAGGGTAAATCAGCCTAAGCGAAATAATCAAAGCAAACTAATCGAAACAACCAACCAACCTTCCACCCAGGGAATCTCCCATCCAACCAACCAACCTTTCAACAAACAACCAACCTCCCACCCAAATAAACAAACAAACCTCCCATGCAACAAACCTACCAAACAAACAAACAATCTCCCACCCAACCAACCAACCGACTAACCAACTGACCAACCGAACAACCAACCTCCCATCCATCCAAACTCCCACTCATCTAACCAACCAACCATCCAACCAACCTTCCATTCATACAAACAGGTTCTCTGGACAGCTATGGATGTATGGGTTCTATATGGATTATCATTTGCACCTTTTCTCTCAGGTGACATAATCAAAGTAAAATAGTCAAACCAACCAACCAACCTCCCTAAATACTTAATCAATCAGCCAGCCTCCCACCAAATTTCACCAACCAAACAAACAACCAAACACCCAAACAACCAGAGAACCAATCAAAGGTTTCACATTTGTGGCTTTTTCGTATGACTTCATTTTCTTAAAATCAAATCAAACCTTGAAATCCCTCTCTATAAATTTACATCATACATCTACAATAACCCTCCCTCCTTCTTTGTTTCAACCTACACCAGATGCTTTTCTTATTTTGCGCTCTCCTGTTGACGTTTTGTTGTTTGACAGGACTCTGTCCCAGGTTCCGATGTGTGTTTAAATTAGAGCCGAGGTTGTTGGCTTTAAAACTATGTGCATGTATGCGTGCTCACTGCTTTCCCAGGGCTTTTCTTCAGCCTGCCAGGCTAAGTGTGACTGACCCCACACTAACACACGTTTTCATTATAAATCCCTCGCTTTGATTCCCGAGCCAGCCTGTAGCTCTTACAAACTGTTTACGTCGCCCCTGAAAAACGAGTTTGAATTATGTGTTTGTGCAATAGATTCCTTCGGCGGTGTTTAGCTGAATGTTTGCACAGGACAATTAGTTATCGTTGGTGAAAATTATGGGGGCCTGAAAGAACGCGTTTCTTTCCACGTTCTTAACAAACGCAGCCATACGGCATCATAATCTTCCCTACAAACTTGAAACAAAATTGACACAAGAATATATACACTATATTATTTTTAAACGTCCCATTAGAATAACCTTCACTCTTCCAGGAAGATGTTCCACTAAATTTTAGAGTGTGCTTGTGAAAATTTGTGTGCATTCAGCTACAAGGGTGTTAGTAGTAGGGGGGTTGAGGAAGCCTGGGGTGCAGTCTGGGATTGAATTCATGCCAGAGGTGTTCATTAGGTTTGAGATCAGCGCTCTATAGCAGTAGATCTTCTACTCTAAACAATGTAAATTATATCTTCATGGAGCTAGCTTTGTATACAGGGGCACTGTCATGCTGGAACAGGTTTGGATCTTCAAGTTCATCTGAAAGAAAAATGCCATGTTACTACATCCAAAGATATCCTAGACAATTTTGTGCCTCTGACTTTGGGGTAACAGTTTGGAGAAGAACCACATATGGTTGGAAAAGTCAGGTGTCTCAATACTTGTTATATACCAAATTATTATTATTATTATTATTATTATTATTATTATAATCATCATCATTATTATTGTTTATTATTATTATTTGTATTATTTATTATTATTATTATTATTATTATTGTTGTTATTATTATTATTATTATTATTATTAATATTATTATTATTATTATTATTTTTTTAATATTATTATTTTTTTTACATTTTTACATTTGCTATCAAACTAGAATTTAATAAAGAATGGATCTGCTACTTCCATTTTCTATAGTATAATATTTTTGTATTTAAAAAAGGATGGAAAAATAAATAAAAAAATCGACACGCAGGGAATGATAACTCGATCGTGTCATTTAGAAAAAACGACTCGAGCACGTGGGCAACTCGACTCTAAAATCAAAGAACTTTCCCAGTGTAAACACCGGCATGACTGTATTTTTATGTTACTGTGTAAAACAAATGACACAAAAAACATCGTACTCCCAAACGCAAACACAGACACACAAACACTCAGATGTGTTTGGATATCAGCACCATGCCTTTCTGAAGAGGCTCATCACAGAAAAAAAAAAAAAAGAAAAAATCTTGTTTATTAAACCGATAAAACACGAGATTGCATTTAATAACATTCAAGTAGGTCAGCCACCATCCACGGCATGCGCATCTAATCTCTAATCAAGCTGAATATTCAATTTAAGTATCTTTTTTCTTTTTATCGCTTCTCTCACTCTGTGTTTTTTTTTTTCAGTTCCTCAAGGATCAGGTTTTTTGTTCATGTTCTTCTAGATTTTAGGCACTTGACAAGCAGTAATGCGCTTTATTTGCATGTGTACTTTAGAGCGTGAAACGCACAAGCTGGAAAAAGGTCAAACACGTCTCTTCTTCAAGTATGTTCTTCTGTTACACTTGTAACTCGTATATGTAATCTCTTTTCCAGAGTAGAACCTGAGAAAATATGCATTTAACCTTTTTAGCATGTTTAACTCAGCTCAGGTCAGAACCTGTGGGGTTTCTATGCCAACAATGGTTGTGTTTATTATTAATATTATAATTTTTTTATCTGAATGGCCTGGAATAAGCAAATATATAAAATATGTTTAACTCATATCTATGTTAATGTAGTGAGGATTTGATAAACATTCGAATTGCGTGCAGTGACTTTTTATGTGAGATATTTAAATAAAAATTTATATACGTTTTTATCATATATTCTTTTATCAGTATCATATATTCTATCTATCTATCTATCTATCTATCTATCTATCTATCTATCTATCTATCTATCTATCTATCTATCTACCCAAAAGTATTGGGACACCTGACCTTTCCTGCTATATGTGGTTCTTTTCCAAACTGTTAGCGCAAATATTTTGCATTTACTTGAACTTGGAAACCCAGACCTGTTCCAACATTGCAATGC
This sequence comes from Silurus meridionalis, assembly GCF_014805685.1. Classification (NCBI taxonomy): domain Eukaryota; kingdom Metazoa; phylum Chordata; class Actinopteri; order Siluriformes; family Siluridae; genus Silurus; species Silurus meridionalis. The sequence continues at coordinate 3,976,955 of NC_060884.1, read as the reverse complement.
CCCTGTGCACAAAATGAGCTCCTTTAATATATGGTTTTGGAGAGGAAGATCTTATATTCCCAGAAGAGTGGAGGAAACTATAAGAGCAAATTGGGATTGAATGTGGAATTCAGTGCTTAAAATCACATACTGTACTCATGAACAGGTGACCCAATACTTTTGGCTCTATCTATCTATCTATCTATCTATCTATCTATCTATCTATCTATCTATCTATCTATCTATCTATCTATCTATCTATCCATCTATCCATCTATCCATCCATCCATCCATCCATCCATCCCAAACATTCTTCTGCCTTGTGCATTTCAATGAATATCTAAAGTAGTGATTTGTAACCTGGGGATCAGAATCTCTCGGGATTCTATAGTCACTTTCATTAACTCCACATATTTCTTACATTTCTTATCCTGACTAATGGATCGCTTTATTTGAAGTGTATAATCCAATCCTTGATGCGTACAACCAGTATAAATAATTTCAACTTGGACCGAATGGGTTTTTCTGGTCAATTTAAAGCTCTATGGCTTTTTAATAGGCAAAATATTGCTGTATTTATTTACATATTGCACATAACACTGGATTAGTGGAAGTATGATCTGTAGAGAAAGAGCGCTTTGGATTTCTTTTACAATAATAGTTCGAGAAGCACTGATCTAAAGCATTGCTTATCTGTAATGAGTGACATCCTGTAGGCCAGAGCCATCCTTAATCAGAATCACCTGAGCTTAGTTGGATGCCCATCAAAAGCTTGGGCTTCCTGTGGAGAAGAGTTGGCTCGTTACTATAAATAACCCAGCGCATTCATGGCCTGCAGATGACAGGAAGACCCAAGTGGAATGTCCTCTTCTCCCGAACGGAAATTACTATCTCGTGATTTCCAAAAAGCTTTTTTTTTTTTTGGTGACTGGATTGTTTCAAGGCTGAAAGAGGTAAGACGCCTTTCTGGAATCGGCTTTGGCAGAGCTACCTCGGCTCTAAACCCGGGGCCTGCTTTGCTTCCTGTGCTGAAACGTTTTCATTAAGCCCCAGCCCCATTGTGCTATCGTTTGAAGTGGGCGCTGGACTGCGATGAAGCGCTCCTGCCACATGACTTGCAACAGGGTGTATTATTTTATCATGGTCGCATCTCTGGAGATGATCTCTGATTGGCACAGAAACAGCAAACGGACCCACATATGGAGTCAGCATGCAGACTGGGAATGGGTCGAAAGTCACTGGCCAAAAGAAAGGAAAAATTTATAAAGATTGTAAAGATGGAGAGAGAAAAGAGAGAGAGAGAGAGAGAGAGAGAGAGAGAGAGAGGGTTCTTTTGTACCAATGTAGTCATAAGAAGTCTCACTAACTGCTAAGCATTTTTCTTAAACTCCCTCTATAAATATATCTACATATACTCTATATACTCTATATATTACACACACACACCATCAGGCATAACATTATGAAATTAAAACATTATGACTGGTGAATAGTGAAGTGAATTATTTTCTTTTTTTCCTCAAAGTTGACGTGTTAGAAGCAGGAAAAATGGGCGGTTTGAGCAAGTTTGACAAATTCTGACGTCCAGACGACTGGGTCAGAGCATCTCCAAAACTGCAGCTCTTGTGGGATGTTCCTAGTCTGCAGTGGTCAGTATCTATCAGTATACTGCTCCAAGGAAGGAACTGTGGTGAACCGGCGACAGGGTCACAGGTCATTGATGCACGTGTGGAGCGAAGGCTGAGCCGTGTGGTCCAATCCAACAGACGAGCTCCTGTAGCTCAAATTGCTGAAGTGGCTAATGCTCTCAATGCTCGACGGGTCAGAACTTTGGCAGAAGGTCATAATGTTATGCCTGATCGGTGTGTAAACCATATATACAATAATTCTACCACAGTCTCTTCTTACTCTCAGCCAGCCAATTGTAAGGTTATAATCATTAATACAAATAAATGTTAAATAATCCTATTTCTGTTTTTGTAACCTAAAATACCAAACATGTGTTTATTTCACAAACAGCATGCTGTAGCACTTTTTTATTCCAAATGACTAAGATTAACAGAGATATTCCTTGAAATAAAATCCCAGAATTCCACTGATTACATTTTTAAGAAATAAAAAAAGTCATTATTCTGTTTTGAAAAAAAAAAAAAAAGAAAAGGTTTCTGGGAGAAAAAAATAAATGATTGCATTGCAGTTAATTTCCATGATAATAAATTGCCTCAGATATGAAGAGAACCATGTGGTCAATGAAAAGATGTCCAGTTCCTCGCCAACTTTTACTGGACCGCTCACTATTTGGATCTGAAAATGCCAGTGGCACATGAACACTATAATCGACGCAATTTTCATAACATCTTTAACTTCCGACACACGGAACCACATCCAGCTGGAGCCCGAATCCAAGCACAGAACTCGGCCTGTTGTCGAGACCAACGTCCAAAAAACTTTAAGATTGAAATCAGTGAGAAAGATGATTCTACAATTCCAATACCTACCGTTACTTTCTTTATATTGCATGCTTCTTTCTTTCTTTCTTTCTTTCTTTCTTTCTTTCTTTCTTTCTTTCTTTCTTTCTTTCTTTCTTTCTTTTTTTCTTTCTTTCTCTCTTAAATAGGCCATTTTCTGCTTCGTATTTTTTTTTCATTCTCCTTGATGCTTTTTCTGTTATAATTAAATCTCTCTCTCTCTCTCTCTCTCTCTCTCTCTCTCTCTCTTTCTTGCCTGTCTTATTATTTAACACTGCATTTACAGGAAAATTGGTTAATCTGGAAAAAAGACTCACAAATCAAATGAAAGCTAATAAAAATCTCTCGAGAATAAATCTTGCGCTTTTTTTCTCACCATAGGACCTGAAGAAAAAAAATTGGAGCAATTTTTTTCTTACAGAAACCAAAAAAAAGAGGTGGCCTTTCCATTTTCCTAAAAAAAAAATTTAAAAAAATTAATAAAAAATAAATTATAATAATGCAGTAAAAAAAAAAGGAAATAGACATAGCAGTGTATTTTCTAAATTTGTTTGATCATTGAATTATGTTTTGTAAAAAAACATGAGATCCATATGGCTGTCATTTTGTATTTGTAAAGTATTTAAATCATTACCATGAACTACCTTTTACCAGGAAGTGTAATTGTAATGAAATATATTTGACACTTTACTAAAATTAAGTATATATAATTCTTTAGACATTTTCGTTTCAATTTCCTACATTTTCGATTTCATTGCTCATCATTTTCTTTGTAGTGTAATTTCTTCTTTTCTTTCATCTTTTTTTCAATCTTGCATTTTCATGTTATTTGCATTATAGTGGGGACAACATTTGCTGTTATAATAACCTCCACTCTTCTGGGAATAAGCTCCATTTTAGATTGTGGAGTATGTTTGTGTAGATTTGTGATCCTTCAGCCACAAGAGTTTTCGTAAAGTCAGGTACTGATGTAGGTGAGGTGAAAAGGCTTGGAATGCACTCAGTGGTCCAATTCATCTTAAAGTTGTTCACAGGGTTGAGATCAGAGCTCTATATGAGGACAGTCAAGATCTTCTACTTCAACCCATGTAAAGCATATCTTCATGGAGTTCACAGGGACACTGTCAGGCTGGAACAGGTTTGGGTCTCCCAGTTGAAGTCCACAGACATCCAAAAGCATTATATAAAACTGTGTGCCAAACACTTTAGTGTGCTTATGGATATTTGTGTTCATCAGCCACAAGGGTATTAGGAAAGGTAGGTACTGATGTAGGTGAAGAGGCCTGGGGTGCAGTCAGTGTTCCAATTCATCCCAAAGGTGTTGAGTAGGGATGAGATCAGAGCTCTATTGCAGGCCACTCAAGATCTTCCTCTCCAAAGCATGTAATCCAGATCTTCAAAAAGCTTACTTTGTGCACAGAGGCATTGCCATGATGGAACAGGTTTGGGTTTTCAATTTCAAGTAAATTCAAAATTTCATTACAGAACATCTAAAGACATATGAGTGCCTCCAGCTTTGTGCTAACAGTTTGGAAAAGAACCACATATAGCATAGAGCTTTTGTCTTTAGCAATACTTTTGGCAATATATAGTGTGTGTGTGTGTGTGTGTATATATATATATATATATATATATATATATATATATATATATATATATATATATATATATAGATAGATAGATAGATAGATAGCATGGTTATAGGCAGCTATAATCTGCTGTAATTCGGAGTGTGAGCTTCTCCAGAAGCCCCTGCTAAAGCCCACTGTTTGACTGCAGCCGCTTAGAAATGAAACAGCACCACTTAAAATCGAATCCATCACAGGGCTGTGTTTAAACGGGCCACCGTGTTCACTTACCTTCTGCTAAAGAGTACGGTGAAATATTAATAACACTTATCTGTAAGTGTTATTAACTTCAGGAAGCCTGAAGGAATTTTTTCTTCTTCCTGAACATCTAAACTCGTGTCGCTCTCTCTTTCGCTCTCTCTTTCGCTCTCGCTCTCTCTCTCTCTCTCTCTCTCTATATCCACTTTGAAATGCAATGAAGATCAAGAATAGTCACGCCAACGACTCATCGAGTATCATAAACCGTCCTGTTAAACATGTCAAGGTGGGTTTTTTTTTTTTTTTTTGCACTGTAACAATCCAACCCTAATTCACACCTAGAGGATTTTGTCTGTCTTTTTTTTTTCCCTTTTTCACGTCGCCTCAGTGGTCTCACCTCGTCTGCTTGCTTCTGATGGCCTGTGTACATGTGTATGACAAAGACCCAGAGCTCTTCTGACACGTCTCCTGCTCCGTGTGTTTAATTCGGCCTCGGGCTCCTGTCACAACTTTGATTGATGCCAAAGTCTCCTTAAATTGACAGCTCGCCGCTACGGGCTTTCTGAGCTAGCGTGCCGAACCGGAGTTTTCTGTTTTATTATTATTAATAATCAGAATAATTACATTTAAAAAAAGTTTGGCTTGTTGTCAAGATGGTTATTTAGCAAATATAAAACTACTAGAAGCTAGTTATTAAGACTAGTTAAAAACTAGTGCTCGAGCTAATGAGTTATTTGGTAGGTTAAAAAATGAGGTTCAGAGTTGACAACTGGCAACTGAATGCTACGCTAACTAATAGTAAGCTAGTTAACAAAGCTAGTGTATTGGCAGGCTGTAATGAAATTGTCACTGAGGTGCACAGACAAGATGCTGAGGAAAATTAACTTGTGTATGTGTGAGTATGTGAGAGACACGGCATAACCTGAGATAAACCGTTCAACTCTCACGTCTGCCTTTCGTGACGTATCGATGACTAGCCAGGTGTTCTCACCGAAACGCTACCTGTTTTATTTTTCTCTCAGTTTCTCCCCCGCAAGCTTGTCACCAGAGACAGATTTAATTAACGTAATGATCAAAGTAGAAAAAGCAAGTCAGACCCTGAGGTGAGAACCCTGATGAGCCAGCGTGCTCGGCTAATTATTTAGCATTAAGGTAGACAGACTAGCGCGGAGATGACTACTTCAAAAAGCCTTGATTAGGTTTGCTAACAACAGCTTTGTGCCTGGAGTAGTGCGACATGACATCAAACCATCAGGGGAGATAAGGAAGTGTGTGTTGAGTGATGCCACAGGTAACTCGGCATCTTTTCTGACAGCGGTTGTTTACACGAACGGATGTGACGGATGGCTTCAGCAAGCAATTTGTGGCAACTTTTACCTCAGCGTGGGTAAAATATTTAGAGCAGAGAAACGCAAGTGAAACTCGGCTCTTTATGAGGCACCTGCTTCAATGCTAAACAAAGGGGGGAAATATATATATATATATATATATATATATATATATATATATATATATATATATATATATAATATATATTTTAGACATATTCCTTTTCAAGGTGATGCAACACTGCTGAGATGTTTGATATTTATAATTAAGTGGTTTATTTCTTCACCAGCTTATCTGGTTCTAGCTGCTGGGTATCGCTTAGGGTGTACTCAATAATGTTGCCAGCTATTGTGACGTTGAAATCTGTACTGCTATACAAGCTGCACATTGACTGTGTATGCTGTGTACCAGTGGTCTCCAACCCCCGGGCCGTTGACCGGCACCGGTTCATGGGTCGATTGGTACCGGGCCACACAGATAGAATACATAACTTACATTATTTCCGTTTTACTTATTATCTGATTCTGAACGATGTTTCACATCTGTCTATGACTCACTCTTGATGAATTTCATGATGCCTCGGCCACATGTCTTACCTCCATCCTCTACCTTCTTAAAGGGGCTGCTCCGGCCGCTAACACATAATACATTACCGCTAAATTCAAACCCCCAAGCTCGCAAAATGGACAAAAAACAACACAGTGGATTCACGTTTATTATTATATTTAAAAAAAAATACTAGTTTTTATGCCGGTCGTATCATTTTAATTTGATGTATTTATCCACCACTCCTTAAAGGCCTCTATAGTGCCTCATTTCAGGAAATGTACAAATGCTAACTTATCAAAAACATCACCTACGTACGTATCGCTAAGTATCTGAACTACATTCTTTTTATTTCTATTTAAATGTAAGCATATAAAAAGTATCTAGCTCCGAAAAAGTACAGCAAAAACTGAGTGAATAAGAAATATTTTTCTTGACATCCTGAATTTTAGCATGTATGGAACCCATAAAGAAAAAAAAAAGACATGCAGTGACTAAAACCTCCTGCCAAAAGCTAATTGCACTGAGCTTGTGCTGTTGTAGGAAGTGTGTTCAGCCAAAGGGAGCTTCTGCCACCAGGGTCACCAAGGCGCGAGTCCTTCCAAACTCAACTGGCAGCAAACCCACGATCAGCGGCTGAAAGGCATCTCAAAGTTTCAAACAATTCCGTCCACGATTTCTTTCAGGCAAAATCACTCCATTTTTTTTTTCAGTCATTTGCCATGTTTGTCATTCATTTACCATGAAGCTCTTAGATGGCAGCAATGTGAAAACGGGGCATATTAGTAAATGGCGATGAGAATTCCATAGCCCCTCGTGCCTTTGTCAAACAAACACGTGCAAATACGCATGCACACACACACATGCACGAGTGCATACACTCGTGCAGGCAAACATCCAGCATGGTCCTGTGATAAATTTGCTCAGCATGGGAGCAGTTTGATGTTTTATAGATGACAAACAGGGGTATTTGATAAAGTGTCAACCAACAAATATATTTATTTTTTATGACCTTTTTGCCTTTCACGGTAATGCCTCTGTCAAATGAATATATACAAGAATATATTCATACAAATACATACAAATATATGAGCATATAATGTTTATTACGAACATCACATTCCACTCTTCTGGGAAGATGTTCCACTAGATTTTGGAGTGTGTGGAGAATTGTGTTCATTCAACCACAAGAGTGTTCATACTGATACACACTGATAAACACCTGATCTTTCCTTCTATATGTCGTTCTTTTCCAAACGGTTACCACAACGCTGGAGGAACTCACTTGTCTTTAGATGTGCTGTAATGAAATTTCACATTCACTTCTAATTTGGAAACCCAAACCTGCTCCAGCATGGTGATGCCCATGTGCACAAAGTGAGCTCCTTGAAGATCTGCTTTACATGCTTTGGAGAGGAAGATCTTGCTGCTATAGAGCTCTGATCTCATCCCTACTGAACACCTTTGGGATGAATGTGAAAACTGACTGCACCCCAGGCCTCCTCACCTACATCAGTACCTGCCTTTCATAATCCCCTTGTGGCTGATGAACACAAATATCCATAAGCACACAAAATTTAGTGGAACATCTCAGAAGAGTGGAGGAAATTATAAGCGGAAATTGGGACTAAATGTGGAATGCAATTCTTAAAAATCACATACCGTACTTATGACCAGGCGACCCAATACTTTCGGCAATCTAGTGTATAAGTAAAGTACTGATGTAGGGTGAGAAGGCTCTAATTCATCCCTTAAGTTGGGGTTCCCTAGTCAGTTAAGTGAATGAAAAATTGTAATGCTATCACATCCAAAGACATCCTTTATAATTGTTTGCCTTCAAGTTTGAAGAAACAGTTTGGAGATGAACTGCATATGGCTGGAAAAGTCAGGTGCCCAAATACTTTTCTCTATATAGTGTACTTTCAGTTGTCTGTTAAACATGAACGTTGTCTATCATATGACTTTCTAACTTTCTAACCAAACAAGTAACCAAATAAAATTTTTGAGGGTGTTTTAGGGTAATGGAGATTGACTTACTGTTTCACAAACAGAACGTCACAAAACAAACAAACAAAAAAACTTGGCTGTTTTCCATTTATTTTGGATGAATGTGATTCATCCTTAAGGATCTTGTTGTTTGTTTTTCAGCGTATTTGTGAGGGATTCATACTTAAGAATGATTGTTTAGAACGCAAACATTCTTAGTCACGTGTTTGTGTAAACATGCTGTTTACAGCATTTTTTCTGTAAATGTGTTACAATATGTTTGGCCAATTCTCTGTCTCTTTCCTCACAGTTGGACTTGTTCGCCCCTGAATACGAACATCGTGTCTGTGTTGGTCTTTGATCCCCTTTTCTAAAAAAAAAAAAAAAAAAAGGAAACTGATGAAAGAGTTTATTATGGTATTCTTTCTGTTTTCAGACCCCAGACGGAGTCTGAGACACAGACTTTCGGCATGTGTAAATATAACCAGAAACTGCGTGACAACGCGGCTTTATGAACGAAGTTATTTATCAAATACGATGACTGTGGAAAAGAGGCATGTCGACTGTTCCCTGTTCCAAGTTAAAGAAAAAAAAAACCTGGTCACACACACACACACGCGCGCACACACACACACAAGACTTTTCTGTGAATCATGTGAGCAGGGAGGTGGGATTTTTTTTGATAGCCCCCTGTCACAGACGCAGAGACAGGCAGACAAAAGGAGCAGTGTGTGTTGCCCTGCTAGCTCCAGGCCATGGCAGAGAGGCCGAGTGCTGCGCGCCTCAGACCTGGCCGTCCTGCGCCATTGTGTCGGCCGGAACGCCTGCTGAGCGATGGAGCGCTCAAAGCCTGACGAGACCTACACGCCTGCAGCTGCTGCCCACCTGTGGAGCAAGTCAAATTAGGGAAGGAGTCCCGCTGATGAGGCCTTTAGTGTGTGGGGGTTTGCAAAAGAACTACGTGTGTGCGTGTGAGAATGTTGTGGAAGGACGCGCAGTCTGGATCGGCTTTGTGTTTACAGTACTTGTGTTCACTTTAACTCACCCCACCCAAAGCTGGACCAGTGTCAATCACAGTTAGAGCTGAGACCCGAAAATGCCAAAAATCGGTGTACAAAAGGCAGCGAACGAAACATTTCGGAATTCTCGAGTACTTTTCTGTCTGGCACCAAGTGTTTAAAAAATCTGTACTTATTTCATATTAAAAAAATATGAAAGATTACAAGATTAAAGTCATAGCCGATTTTGCACCAAAAGACAAACAATTTTCTTATTGCTGAATCCTAACCTACAGTAGGATTTAACCAAATCCGCCTAACTAAACGTTTTCTTGCTAATTTTGTGATTTCTCTCAAAATATGACCACTTTAATCTCGTAATTCTACAACATTATTTCCTTAAAATATTTAGAGATTACAAAAATTGAGAATAAAGTCAAAATTATGGGAATAAAACCCAAACATTTTGAGAACAAAGTCAGAATTCCGAGAATAAATTCAAAATAATTTTGAAAATAAAGAAAACATTACGAGAATAAAGTCAAAATTATAAAAAGACAAAAAAAAGGCAATATATTTTGAAAATAAAGTCTTTGCAGTAAAAGATTAAAGTGGTAATATTTTTGAGGAAAATCACAACATTTTTAAAGGAACGTTTTGCTCTTTTGCATAAAATTAATGTGGAGAATATGGTAAAATCCAATCTATTAAAATTAAGCAAAAAGAAAATTCTTTGTCTTTCAGCACATCATCACGGAGGTGTAATTAGTAAATAAACACTACAGCGGTTCTGTAAGAAACTTTTATTGCTGAGAAAAAAATCAGACAGATATTAAGAAAAATTGCCTCTTTTGTGCAGACTGAAAAGGTGACCAGTGGTCAACTTTAATATTTCAATGGTTACATCTGTGATCAAAGAAATCGACCGTGAAATCGACCCTATTTTTTTCTAAATATTACAACTTTATTCTCACATTGCTATGACTTTAATCTCTTAATCTTGTATTGTTTTTATTTTTTATGTGTCACTAAAACACCATTGTATGAGTCTGATTGCTCTTGATCTAGAAAATGTTCATTATTTTCAACAATAGTTTCAAAATCGACACCAATACCAAACCTTTCGGTTCATTATGCAGGAGGTCTGGTTTATGGATTATTGTTTATGGACACAAGGATTATATCAGGTGTGTGTGTGTGGCACTTGCTGTCCTTTTTTTTTTTTTTTGTTTTTTTTTTTATGAACTTGTATATATTTAAAATGTGAACCTAAACCCTCTTTTTTTTTCTCTCTACTCTAGAATGAAATTTATCCTTCTTTTATCTACATTTACTCTCACGTCAGTTAACTCATGCTTGAGGTTTACTTTTTAATCAATTGTTAGGTTCATCCCTCGCTTTTTAGTTAAACTTGAAGATAAAGCGGCGCTTTAGTGGCTCAGCTCTTTTAGCACCTTATCTGTCCTGTACAAAAATTCAAATTTTATGCTAATGCCATTGTATAGATAAGATAGATAGATAGATAGATAGATAGATAGATAGATAGATAGATAGATAGATAGATAGATAGATAGATAGATGATAGATAAATAGATAGATAGATAGATAGATAGATAGATAGATAGATAGATAGATAGATAGATAGATAGATAGATAGATAGATAGATAGCAATTTGTCATTGCACAGAACAGGTACACAGCAGTAATAATAGGTGTAATGTGATGTTCGATGGAAAAACATGGTCACCTGATCACTGTGTAGATAAATGCCACCTAGCTGAGGTTTAGTTGCAGGTAATGACGGGTCGTTCATGAACGGTTCCTTAATTTTGAACGAGTCTTTAATGTAACTCAGGAGAACGAGTCGTCTCAAAAAGTAATTTGTTCATTTTCTACTGGACACGCGTGAGCAAAGAGTCGCAAAATCTCTGTAGGTTATGTACAGGAAACAATTTTTCTCTCGACTCTTCCAATCTGAGTCTTTCGATCTTTTATCACGTGACTCCTATATACTTTGTACAGTGCATTACACAGGAAGCAGAATTGAGTAGATCATCTCGTGAGTCCTCTGTCCTCCGTTCGTTTTTTTATCACGTGACTACCAGAGACGGCATGCAAAAGTCCAGGTCTTTTTTTTTGGTCCAAATCTTAACGTTATTGTCACAGTAATTATGGGAGTCATGTGACAAAAGAACAAACGACACATTCCAGAAGATATGAGAGGTAAAGCTACTTATTCTGCTGGTTTGTCCTTAGCTGCATTGCCACTTTTTTAGTATTGGAACTACAGTAACAGTTGGTGTATGTACGCGTGTTGGAGTATCTGCTTATTGAAATTCTAACATTTTGTTTTATTTTTGATCAAAGGAACGAAACGCGATTTCTGATTTGGAATTCTATTTTAATGTGTAAACTTCTCGGGAAAACAAGAGAACCTGAAGTGTGAACATCAAAACTGGACTGTTGTTTTCTACTGCGAAACATCGTAAAATAAACCCATAGAAATACTACACCAAACAGCACCAACGATCATCAGAGAGACATGATGAATATTTCAATCTAAACCTACGTAATATGTTTTAGGGTGGAGTTTACTTCTAATTTGCACATCATGAACGTATCATCGATCCTTATTGATTGAGCATGAGACAGGTGCTCCATCGAACCACTTCCATTCACTGGCTATGTGTTAACTCGTGCACTAAAGAAATTCCTAATGGAATTTTCAAGGCAAAATATCTATCTCTATGTTGTAAAAGAGCATTCCGAACTATCTGTCGTTTTTTTTCTGAAAAGGAGTTAAAAAAAAAAATTCCGGGCTTGCATCCATTTTCCCAAATCATCTAATTTGGCCTCATGAATGGCTGTAGCCCGAGGCTCGCTTTCAAGCTAACAAGGGATGCTCTTGTTAACCACGCCATCTCCTCAACGACCAGATAGAAAACATATTAATCATAATTTGGACACGCACAAAAAAATTCTTTTCGGGGGTCACGGCTGAATAATGCGTTTTTTTTTTCCTCCGTACACACAGGCCGCTCTTTTGTATGCGAACCCTCCTTCCCAGGAACACTGGCTAGTCTTGTGACTCGGGAGGTCAGGGAACGATGACATCACCGCCTTGACACGCATCTTGGCCCTGACAGTGGCACCTTGTGTTCTTAGGCTCCCCTTTTTTCTTTTCTCGCGCCGTCTCACAGGACTGATTGTGCTGCTGGGTGCTGGGTTCTTTCAAAGAATACCTTTCTCTCTCTTTTTCCCTCTCTTTCCCTGTCTCTCTCTCTCTCTTTCTCTCTGCCAGCTGCTGTGTGAGGCAGGCAGAATGCCTCTTCACATAATGATGAATGGTGCTTGACCCACAAGGCTGTTCTTCCACTGAGACGCTCGGGGCTCCAGATTATTTCCGATATTTCCGCACGCACCCGGGTCAGCTTGGCATTTAAACTCGGGGCCGTCCGAGCGCTCTCGCTCCGTTCCCCGTCCTCAAATCAGTGCTCGTGCTAACACAGATAAATGAAGATTAAATGCAACCCTAACCTGCTGACTGCAGGAAGAGGAGGACGAGGAGTTTTCTTCCAAAATCTTTATTGTAATGGGGTTTCACCTTCGTTCCTTGCAGGAGCTTCAACTGTATGATTAATTGCACGGAGCAACAGTTATGGCAGGATTAACAATTAGCTGGACCTGTCAAGCACTCAGCTGAAGATGGCGTGCTAATTGAATGGCTGGTTGGCTATTGTGTCCCAAAGCATGCTGGAAATTGAAAGAGAGAGAGAGAGAGAGTAAGAAAAAGAGGGAGACTGATCCAGGCTCTTTCATCTCAAGTCCAGGCCGGCTAGCACTAAATAAACCCAGGCTAATTTTCCCATAAATATTCATATCCAGCCAATATGAAGTTTTCAAAGTTACCGTCATGGTACATTCGACCTCGTCTTTGAATACAAGGTCTGACTCCCCACATTACTTTCTTCTTATAGTATATCTTCATGCTATTCAAATATTTTCAGGATCTCAGATAGGTTTTTTTTTTTTTAGTTTTGAAAATAAGAATTGAATATTGATATTTTAATACAAAATTGTCTTGTGAACTATAGTTTCAAGGTTTTTTTTTTCCAAATTTTTCCAAAGTTGATGCATATAACATCCTATTTGTCCTTTTGCTTGTTTTTGCACGTACTGTATATTGAGTGAAGTATATGTACATTGTACATTGATTGGAACCCAGTGAGGTCTACCATTATACCTAATACTTCTCACACATTCTGAGATGCTTGTGTGAGGATTTGAGTTGTGCCTCATCAACAAGGTGTGTGCTTCCAAATCATTTAGTATAAACTGGTGTTATGATGCATTATAACGAATATCAAAGGTTTTGCTGATCAAACAATAAAAAAAAAAATTACATTTTGTTTATGATTTTGTTTATATTTCCATTTTGTTTCAATTAAATTCCATATCATCGCCTCAATTTCATTTCTTATCATCTTTTATTTCGAGCAGCAGTGCATTGTGGGTTTCCTTCATGGGAACCTTCACATCTGCAGGGGCGACAGCTCTTTCCAGCTCATGAAAGCTCCAGCAGGAAGTGGTGGCTCGGCCCTGATGCGAGCACGAGGAAAGGGCATGATTGTTCGTGAGCTCAGGAGGGGCTGCTCCATGGTGTGTGGGACATATCAAAATATTTGACAGACTTCAGGATTATGAAAACGGCTCCGCGGCCCCTGGCTGCTCGGCTGCATTGTCTGAGCGCTGGGAGCTGCGATCTGGCCCATTCGGAGCAACTCAGTGTGTGTTAATACCATGTAATGAAATTAAGGGCTTTTGGGCAGTGCTGCGTTTGGCCTCCCTGGCTGTGGCCTTTTTTTCATGACATGGGGAGGGTAAAGAAAACGAAAATATCACTGCCATATTTATTGTTAGTATTAATCAAATATAGCATCAGGGACATTTCCTACTGATTATAGCAGATTATTCAGACAATCAGCATGTGTCAGAGAGACTCCTTGTGTCCATCTTCATGGCAATGTGGGGCGAATGGAACAGTTTTGCTGACATACAAATCTCTTACAACAGACACAAAATAGTTATAGTGCAATATATTGCTTCTGGTATGTCAGACACGTTGAAACATGTAATGCTTATAGCAATATTATGATTAATATATACATTAATATTTACTCAAATTACTAATATACAATAAAAAATACTAAATAAACTGTCAAAAATTTTATGAAATAAAAAATCTAATTTAATTGAACAAATAAAATATGCCTTAAAATAGGCATAGGCATAAAATATACTTCACTGTTACTGATAATCAACATCAAAAAGCTGTAAAATAAACTATAAATAGCTTCAACATGTGTTATAATGCATCATAACATCCATTGGTTTTAATATACACAACAAAAGGTTTTACTCTATTGATTTGAATAACAAAAAACACCATACATTCTGCCGTCTCTTAGAATTATGTCTCCGTAAAGATTTCTGTTGCACTTGTCATAAGACCTTTATGACATGACATAAGTATGAATTAAAAAATATAATAAAAGCAAATTTTTTCACTTTCAAAGGAAAGATGAAATTCTGCTTTAAGCCCTTTAAGGCATCTGACATACAAATGCATAAATATTTATAAACTTCTTGTAGTATTATAAGCCCTTTATGACCCATGACTTAAGCATTAGTAAAATATTATAAATGAAATAATGATATAAATATCAGAAATGAAAGTTGTTTTTAGCACTTTGTGAAATCTAAAATAAATAAGCAAAAACATTCATAAAATTTCAGACCAAATTGTCGTAAACTGTTTATAACAGCTGCTACGACTGTACATAAACGTTTATAAAAAGGCGTTTATTATAAAGGCATATTCAAAAATATGTTACTTAAAGTTTATAAGCTCATTATAACAACCAACATAAGTAAATGTACATAAAGCATTTATAAAGCATTATTAACAGATAAGGGTTTAATGACAGCTTTTATAAATATGGATGCATAAACTTTTGTAAAGTCACATTCTAACATTGTCATAAACATTTTATAACAGGTGTTATAACTATGCATTAGCTTGGATAGAAGCTTGTTCAAAGAGACAGCAGCTGTCGTAAGCTCTATATAATGGCTTTAATATATGTAAATAAACTTTTATAAGGGCTTATTCTGTGAAGTGTCACTTCTTATAAACACTTTATGGCAGCTGACATACAGTAAGCATGCATAAATTTGCAACTGAATAGTGATTAAATATTTATTATTATATATTTATCTCTGATGTGTATAAACATTTATAAAGGTTAATTCCAAGAAATTTTACTTGTCATAAGGCATTTATAACCACTTACATAAGCATGTATTGATGCTATAAGGTTTTAAAAAGTCTGTGCCTATTTTTGTATTTATGTATTACATTTTTTTATAAGAGACTAATTCTCAAATGCTTTTATTATGTCAAAAGTTTTAAATCTTCTAAATTAATAAATATATTTTTTAATATTAGGATGTGCTATGATGCATTATAACATTGTGAATGTTGTGACCGGGATGAGTATTACACTGTGATACCAGTTATGAATACTCAGTTGAGTCATAAAGCATTATAAGTGCTGATCTTGAGTGACATTATATATTGAGCTTCATATAAGTTCATAAAGCTTTATAGTAGGTCATAAGACCTCTATAACCACTTTACATTTGTCATCCTGTTTGAAGAAAGATCTTCAGAGCCGAAGCATATTTCACCTCTTTCTTTTTGCCTTGTCCTTCACATTTGTTATATTGGGCATGAGCTCTTAAAGCCCCTGTCCAGTCTGTCCCCTTTGTCCTTAGGTGTCCCCCATTGCTGTGCTGGTTACCAGGAGAATTTGTCACTACCAGCTGCATAAAAAATGTCAACCTTTCTATTATCTCTTAGCTTACATTTTGTCCTCCATCATCCCCTGTAAAGACTGATCTCCTGAAAAAAACGTTGTAGGAAAAAAGAAGAACAAGAAGGAAAAAAACTTATGTTAAACCTCTAGGTACAGAAGGCTGTTAGCAATTGCTGATGATAGTAGGCAAACATTAACATAATAATTAGTGTCTTGTAATTGTTTCATTAAAACCAGTTGTTCCATTTCTCCTCGTGTTTTCCCAGTAGACGGGAGGATGTTGGACGGCAGCCAGGAGGAGGCAGGGACGCCATGTTGGCACTGCCAAGCTCAAGATGGTTTACTTCAGCTCGGGCGAGGAGGAGACGAGCTGTTTATTTTAGCCATACTCCTCCTATTCCTCCTCCTCCTTAACACTCTCTCTCTCTCTCTCTCTCTCTCACACACAAATACTGTATATACACACATACTGACTACAAAACCAAACAAACAATCAAAAAAGTGGTCATATAATTATAATTATTTATAATATATAAATATGTAATGATATTTGTTATAAATAATATAAAAATGCTGACACTGAAGACTCCTTCCACAAATTATAAATAATAAACACTGAATAAACAAGATCTACCACAAATTATATATATAAAATAATTATAAAAAAAAAAAATTTCAGAATGTGCTGTTATGAAAAATCTATCTATCTATCTATCTATCTATCTATCTATCTATCTATCTATCTATCTATCTATCTATCTATCTATCTATCTATCTATCTATCTATCTATCATCCATCCATATTCTATCTATCTATCTATCTATCTATCTATCTATCTATCTATCTATCTATCTATCTATCTATCTATCTATCTATCTATCTATCTATCTATCATCCATCCATATTCTATCTATCTGTCTGTCTGTCTGTCTGTCTGTCTGTCTGTCTGTCTGTCTGTCTGTCTGTCTGTCCGTCCGTCCTTCCGTCCATATATCTATCTGTCTGTGCACGCATAAACACTGCAACATGGGGTCTTTTTTGTGTCGTTCCTCTCATGCCCTTCGTTCATTTCCCTACTCTTCTTTCCTATATTTTCCCGGAATATCTGAGTGGTGTTTTCCCTCCTGCTTTTCATCCTCACTTCTCGAACCCGAGATAAATGTTGGTAAACTCATCAAGGATCACGTAGACGCCTTTTTTCCAGATGCCTCAGCGCGATCCGATGAAGAGCGAGATGAGAATGTATATCACAGCGCTATAACCCACTCCAGCTCCTTAAGACGGATTCCAATACGGCGTAAACAAACAGACGGCGTCATGTTGACAATGTTTCTCTGCGTGCTTATTGAATCCTGAAAGGAGGGCAATTTCTCGGCGACATTGTGCAATCTCGGAGATCCGTAAACATAAATAAACAAACCAACATGTGAAATATGAATGTTTTCGCTTCGGCATGCGCGTGTTCGCGGTCGCGTCGACGCCGGCGTGTCCCCGGATCCCTCCCAAAAGACTGATTGGAACTTGTGCACCACAATTAACTTCCTCGACGCTACCGATAAATCAAGATCGTGGTATTTGCCGATGCTCGTGTCACTGCGATATGAGCGGCGGAGGCCATCTGTACGGCAGAGATCAAATAACTGCCGCCGATACGCCATATTCAGAGCAGGGCGGGTGAAAAGGGGGCCATCTCTTAGAAAATTATTTTTCATTCTTCACCCTCGCTGCCGCTGACAAATATACTCATTTTCTCTTCATTGTGTTGAATGCAAAAAAATAAATAAATACACGCATTTCTGCGAACAAACTGTTTGGGGGCTCTCTGTTTTCTATCAACGCAGCATTAGAGTCACCATCATCATCTGCTCGGCTTCCAGGGTACGTAATGCATCTCGGATAGTTTCTAATATTGTGGGTAATCGCGAAAACATACGAGTGTTCCTTTATAAAAAAAAGAAGGAAAAACTTCTTCCTGCATGCCAAAAGTTTCGAAGGCTGGATCTGCTTTGATTAAAGCGGTCTGTGCGAATAACATTGTTTCCTTAAGTGCAAAACTGGAAGCGCTACCATCTTCAAAAGAATCCTCCCCCTCCCCCACCCTTTCTTTCCGTTTTTACATATTCATGTATTTATCTGCATTACTCAGAATAAGTACGCTAGGCCCCTCGTGCACCCGTGATAATACTAATCCAGTTCCCGTTCGATATTTCTGCAATATTACACCTCTAGAAATATTACAACTTCAAGGCATATGGGTGGGGGTGGGTTTAGAGGCAGGCACAGGAACCCCAGTCTGGGAAAGACACAGTGAGAAAGAAAAAAGAGAGAGGGGAAAAAAAAACACATTTTTACATTTTCTAAATATGTAAAGTGCCCAGCACACGTTCCATGACCAGCGTACGGCGAGTTCTCAAATCCAGCAGAACTATCAGCTCGACCGGCACTCTCGCCCGCAGTCACACGGAGCCAACTGCTCTCGCTTTCTCGGCAGGATCGGGGATTATCGCACACACACACGTCTGAACCGAGGCCGGCCTGCTGCAGCGGGAGACCCGCCGTCTCTGCAGCGAGAATGTCGCAATTCTTTATACAACAGCTTACGGTATTTGGGCTCAGGCCAAGTCACAGGTGTACAGGGTTTTTTTTTATCCCATAGTACCCTTAAATTCACATGGACTTTCGATCATTGCTATTTTCTGTGAGGATGAAAAGGGGAGGGTTTCCGCCATGAGCAAGTCTTCACTTGGCACCTTCACTGTCTTCACTGGCACCTGTTAGTGGGTGGATTTATTTAGCAGCAGGTAAAGATTTTTTTCTCAAAGTTGACGTGTTAAAAGCAGAAAAAATGGGCAAGTGTAAGGATTCGAGCTGGTTAGACAAGAGCGAGACGACTGGGTCAGAGCATCTCCAAAACTGCAGCTCTTCTGAGATGTTCCTGGTCTGCAGTGGTCAGTATCTACTAAAAATGTTCCAAGGAAAGAACACTGGTGAACCGGCGACATGGTCATGGGCGGCCGAGGCTCATCGATGGGGCGAAGGCTGGTCCATGTGGTCCGATCCAACAGACGAGTTCCTGTATCTCAAATTTCTGAAGAAGTTAATGTTGTTAATGTTCGATGGGTCACGACTGTTTTGGCAGAAAAAGGAAGAATATTAGGCTGTTCAGTGTTTAGAACACAAGTTCAATCTATTTTGTTTGTCAAACAATATCAGAAATATTGTTATACATTAATGTACAAATTATAGAGAAATCTTTTTTTTTTCCAAAAAACATGCAGACTGTATAATTATTGCAAAACTGTAGCCAGGACAACATTTATTAGATGTATTTACTGAAATACTGCTTGCTAAAGTAAATATGGGAATAAAAATCATTTTTTCTTTTTTTTGGAACGCTGTGCTGAATATTCCCAGCCTTTAATGAGGTCCAAATGTTGGGCGATATTAATAATTTGAATGACAGAAGGAAAACTGGAGTCATCTAATCGGAGTTAATGGTGCTCTCCCTTCTGCACTGTGATTGGGATTTGACAGTTACACGTTACATTTAGCCAGAAAAAGTGTCCAACTGTCCAAATGTCTCTATCTCTCTCTCTCTCTCTCTCTCTCTCTCTCTCTCTCTCTCGTTCTCGTTCTGATTAGGGGGGTGCTGAGGGGACGCACATGCCAGAGAGGGTCTCGTTCAGTGCTCAAACTCGGCACAGATGCTCAGCTCAGTGCGCCTCTTCCCCAGATCTCCTACGCTAAATCTCCTTCCTGTGACGTCTGTCCATCAAATTCGGATGATCTCAGAAAAGACCCCGGCTGGCTCACAGCATCAGCACTCATAGCTACACACATACACACGAGTACTGGTTACTAGAAATGGACTCTGGAACTGATCTTTGGCCATCTGTGTGTGCATGTATGTGTGTGTGTCAGAGGGAGTGTATAGAAGCAGCGGGCTGTAGACCATAGGGAAAAATGCCTGCCCTATTTTTTTTTTTTTGCTACGGTCCAGGCGAGAAACACACACGTCTAAATTTGGCCTTGTGTCGCTCTGCCAGGGACACACAAAATACACAGGCCTTTCGTCCACTAATGAGGAAGGACAAGTTAATTAACACTTTGCATAGACTCAGACACACACACACACACACACACACACACATATTTATATATATAAGGTTAAGTTATAAGTTATAGTTATTTAACTATATTTAAACTATATTTATGAAACTATAAACTATATTTAAACTATAGCTATGAAAAGTTTTTGTGTGTGTGTGTATATATATATATATATTTATCGCAGAAAGTTTTTGGCTCGAGCTCCCGCTATAGGCTCGCTCATAATCTTTCACTGCTCACAATAATCTGGCGACCCATTATGCTGCATGTTGAGAGATAAAATGTTGAACGGCATTAGGAAATCTCCTCTAATCAAATGGCGCTTCTCCCTACTGCACTGATTGGGATTTGACCGTAACATACACAAAGCTGGAGATGTGTCTAATCAGCTTTGGGCGAGTTCTGGTGTAGAGTTGAACGGATTCAAAAGAATCTAGGTAAATATCTCCAGATACATTATATGGACAAAAGCATTGGGACACCTGACTTTCCCAGCCATATGTGGTTGTTTCGCAAACGTTTATCGCAAAGTATAAGGAACACATTTCTATAACCAGTCTTTGAATGTGGTAGCATGAAAAGTTCCATTCACTTGAACTAGGAGACCCAAACCTGTTCCAGCGTACGTCTGATCAGGTGTCTGCAAACTTTTGCCAATGTACACTGTACACTGTACAATATCCTCTGCTATCACAGCTTTTTCATTGACCTTCTTTATGAGCTTTCAGATTTTCTGGAACCAAACGTGAACAGAACTTATTTATGTGTTCGAGTTCTGTTCACGTTCAGTTCCAGAAAATGTTCAGGTTTTTTCAGTATTTTGAGAATAAAACTAAATTAACTCTACAAACCACACGTGCAATGCTGTTACAGTGAATGGAAATGGATGATTCCAGTAAATACATGTACAATGTAAAAGCGAAGTCATCCAAGTCTGTGTTGTGTCTCATCGTTCCCCTGAAGTGAACAATACTATTTATAAAACTATAAATTAACCATAACCAATAAATTAAAAGCATGTTATCACATCAAAGCCCACCTTCTGTAGCAGAAAACAGCTCTGAACACCTCATCACAAGAACTCTAGAGGTGTGCTGGGGTATCTGAGGTTAACTGCAGATCCTTATTTGCTGTAGGATGGAGGCAGAGTGAACACCTTGAACTCTGTCATGTTCCTTAAAGAGTTCCTGAACGATTTTTGGCACGCAGCAGAGCGCTTTATGATGCTTCGTAGAGAACAATACTGCAACGAGATGTGGTAAATATAGTGTTTTATTTTTCCAAGCGAAAGTGAAAATCAATTTGTTATACACATTTTCAATAAGTATAAATAAATAAATTATTTTATTGTCACCTCTATTATAAAATCAGTCACACTGTTGAGTTTCTGTACGTAGATATTTATATATATATATATATATATATATATATATATATATATATATATATATATATACACACACACACACACACACACACACACACATACAAATTTTTTTATGTCTGTATCTCAGACATCAAATTAAAAGCTGTGATAAATGGTGCAGAAATTAATGTCACAAATAAATATTAAAGCAATAAATAATTAAATGCATTTTTCAGTATGGAATGAAATGCTCTCATAAAACATATATTTTGTCACATGCTTGTGTCTCAGTGTGCCAATCTAAAAATTGTAATAAAAAAATTTAATAAATAAATAAAATACACTGGCTAGTTTGCATAGCTTGCTAATCACATTAAAGAAACATCTGAAAGAATAGGTAATTTGGAATACAAAAAGAATAAGTAATTCTGAATGCATCGTACCCAAGCGGCCAAATTATTATGCCTAATGAAATCAGGCATGCATTCACTTCGGTGAGGTGAAAAAAATAATAATAAAGTGCTATTACCTGTCAAGGCGAGTGCGTTTCAATTACCATGTGCTGTGCAGACAGATGTGTGTTACCTAACAAATCTCTGCTCCGCTTATACAGAGAGTAAAATTTATTTTAGAAAAAGACTAACAATCAGAGAAAGAGAGATGCTGCTCGGCTTATATTAAATATACAACATTCATGGGAATTCATTATCTTCATATAATTAATACATTATTAACGTTGCTCAGTCACCTCAATATAGACAGTCATTAGATTCAATATAGTCAGTCCGCTGTTGATTAACCAACAATATGCAATGAAAATAAATCACATGGTTATATACAGTAATCCCCCGATTTACCGCGGTTCGAATCTCGTGCCCCCGGTTTATCGCGGATTTGCATTTGTCACATAGCTCATTTGTTTCGCTGATTTTCCCGCTCGCTCGCAGAGAGCACGATAGCCCAAAAGACTTTTAGGGGATTGTTTGAGTTTTACGTTCGAATAATGAAATTACAGTACATGTACTCACTATAAATGTAATACAGTGTACTGTATTTCTACAAATGTACACAAAATTCATCTGGCTATATTCTGTGTGTGTTTTAAGTGTGCAGGAGAATGGTTTATGGCTTAAACAACAAAAAAAATTATAATTTTGAGCTTGCGTTTATCACGGTTTTTCGTTTATCGCGGGCGGTTTTGGAACATAATCACTGTGTAAAACGGGGGATTATTACTGTATATAATTAATTCTAACACCTGGATATGTAGCATCGGGATTAGTGCTGGTTTCTGTTGTAGTAGATTATAAGTTTGCCCTGTAATAATGGGAAGCAGGAAACTAATCCTACTGATTATGTACTCATCATTGAAAATGTGTAATGATTTACAGAGATTTGAAATTACCAGTGGTAGACAAAGTACACAAACCATGTAAATAAGTAGCGTGCTCCATTTAAACTTTCTTTTGAGTTAAAGTACAGAAGCATTTCCTTCAAATTTTGCTTAATCAACTCGAATTTTACATTCAGCACACCGTTTTATTATTAGTATGATATTAATGAGTCAAACATTGAATGATATAAAAAAAAATAATAATCATGAGCCCCAAACCTTTCAACTACTTAAAAAACCCGCAAATAAGTCCCGCAAGTTCGATTCAGGAGTTTCTTTTATCATTTATTCTCTTAAAAATGTTCTGCTTGTTGTTATACTGACGCTGAACTGTATGTTGGCGCAGTTAAAACAAGTTCAAAACAGACTTGACCCTCGACCCTGATTGGTGGTTCGCTGCATGATTGACCAGTTACGTTTTTCTCCGCTCAGAAATAAAAACTGATTTTGCAAAATGTAGCTGAGTTAAAGGTACGAAATATGACCTTTTGAAATGTAGTTAAGTAAGTACTTACGTAAGTAGCTTTGTCGTGTATCTGTACTTTCCTGAAGTATTTCCATTCCATTTCCAAAACTTAACTACGTTTCAAAAAAGTCATAGTTCGTACTTTTTACAAAACACATTAAATTCTCCAAAAGCAAATACAGTTGAATGAGGATAAAGGAAGAGGAAATCATTTGAGGTGAAACCATTTGAGCAAAAGAAAAAGTATAAATTAAGAGCTGTGGTTTTTCCATGCTGTTAGCAACAAAACAATTGTTTTTCATGCTTCCTGTAAAACTTGCCAAAGATGTTCTTCACTAGTTGTCTAGCAATGTGTATTCTATTCTGACCAGTTCATCCCAAAGCAATTCAATAGGATTTAGGTGCGGTGACCAGGCAGGCCATTCCATGATAGAGAACACTCCAGCAAACTGTCTGCTCTCTAAATATACTTCATGAGTCATTGTCTTGTTGTATGGTGAAGTCAGATTTATAGTCACAGTCCAGAGGAAATTGGTGTTGAAGTATGGAATGGCAGCCATGTTGGTTCAGTATTCCTTTCACCTGGATTCAGTCTCAAAAACAATCCAATTAGACTTTCACCTCCATGTTTTACTGTATGATAAATTATTCTCTTCTGTTCTCTGTCCCACATAAGTTATTCTTTTAGAGGCAAATATTTGTCCAGAGAACTTTTTTCCAGCCATTCACTGTCCAATATTTGTATGTTTTTGCCTTGTACCTCATTTGTTGCAGAGAAACAAAAGGAACTTGCATAAGGTTGATCAAAAATGTGGAAAAATTTGATATCAAAGAAGAGAGCAAAAAAACAATGCGTAATTGTTGCCATAAACATTTATCATCTTTTAAAAAGAATTAACAAACACATGATCAGGCTTTAGAACCGGAGAGACTAGAAGATACAGCGAGCGTTCATCCTCCAAAAGTGTGACAGCTGGGCTAAAGGGTAATAGGTCGCTTGTGAGTGCCAACGCTTCCATTCGCTTTCTGTAAACGAAAAATCGTACGGCCCAAACACTCCCTTAAGGAGTCACTAGTGGGCCAAAGTTTCATAGCCAGAGGGGGGGAACAGGAAATGAGCATTAATTGTGATAATGATGATGTTTGTACAGGCCAGGGCTTTTAGACTCTTTCTCTCTCTCCACCTCTCTCCCTCTCTCTCTCTCTTGTTCGCTAACTCCATCTGAGACTATGGCTTAATTCACAGAGAATATGAAAGCGAGGAAATGTCTCTCTCTCACACTCTCACTCGCTCTCTCGTTCTCGGCAATACTGCAGGTGTCCGACTCAGAGCATCGGCTCCATCCATCATGTCTGATTTAGACCCGAGCTCTGGTGTGCTGGTGTGAGCAACTAGAGGAATTACTGTCATTAGAAGCAAGATCTTTGTTTTGATGGCCTGAGTTAATGGGCTTTGCATTAGGGAGAGTCCTAGGGGCCGGTTTTGGGGTGATTAGCAAAAAAAAAAAAATAATAAAAGGCAAAAAAAAGCACATTTACACGTCTCTAATTGAGACTAGGATGCCAGGAACCTACGCCACTTTCTCGCAGCGATGCCCAGATTCACAAGTGCTTAAAAGATCACCTAGGAGGTTGCTACACCAAGATGGTGATGTTCTACGTGCTCACAGCGCTCTTATAGAAAGAAAACAAGATCCTAAGCACTGTTTTGAGGGAGGGGAAGAAGATCATGATGTTGCATTGTGTCGTTTTGAGCAACTTGTTTTGTCACACTTTAATTATGAAGCCTAGATGGAATCTCAGATTGGGGGGATTGTAATTTAGGACTTTTTTTTTCTCTCCTCAACCTCTGTTTTCTCAATGCTATTAATTAAACGGGTTATATTGGGAATATGTCGATTCGCCCCTGCGCCGGCGTACGAGCAGTGAGGGGGGTGCGAGTTGTTTGGAAAGTGACACTGGCCTAATTTGGGGGCCGATAAAAGCGCCTGCCATAATCACCTGAGATAAGGGACACATCCTCAGAGCCCTGAGAGAGCCACAGTAAGCCATTTGATTTTTTATTTATATTTCATATTACGAGTTGCCGCAATGAAAGTGGGTCACCGAACACTTTTTTTTGTGTGTGTGTGCGTGTGTGTCTGTGTGCAAATTTTTTTTTCTCACTGAAACTAACTTTCAAACGTCCATGTTTTCTTTCTCTGGTTAAACATACTTTCGTATCCTATTCCCGCGTGCCTCCTGCTCATTAAAAATGTTTAACAACATTTTAATTGAAGAATTAATTACCTTCTGCTAGGCAAAATCTTCTAAACTACAACAGGGGAACCATCAGACAGAGAAACTGGTAAAAGGGGGTGGGGGGCCGTTGTTGGTGGTGATGACAAATCGACCACCTTTTCTTTTCTTTCCAAACGGAAAGAAATGATGACATCATCAGGTGGATTTGTGCTTGAAAATTTTACACGTTTGCAATACGGTTTCACCACTATTTTCAAAATGCTAATAAGCTAAATTTTCATTTTATTTATGTCATCTGATATAAGCTTATAGCTGCTCAGAAGATGCTCAGTCTCGCTGTCACAAAGGCTACAGGAAGCCAAAGAATCCTTCTTGAACGTCACAGTGAACAGAAAAGCATCTCGAAACCTACATCTCAAACCCTGAAGCCGACCTTTGACGCAGGGCTGTTTGGTACCCCAGTCGAGATTTCTATGTCCCCCCCAACACACACCTTGTTTGGTTGAACAGTATCTGCAGGACATTTTGATTGCAGCTGCTGCCGCCTGATTGGCTGATTTAGATACATGCATTTGTGTACTGACCAGAAGAGACGCTTAATGACACATTTGGATGTACCATGAAATTTTCCCTTCACTTGAACTATAATATCCAAACCTTTTCCAGCATTGCAATACCTCTGTGCACAAGCTCCATGAAGATCTGGTTTATACGGGTTGGAGCGGAAGATCTTGAGTGGCCTTCTATAGAGCTCTGACCTCCAATGTATTAAACACCTTTGGGATGAATTGGAACGCTGACTCCACCCCAGGCCTCCCCACCTCAGCTCCTCATGTTCTAGTCATTGGATGAGCACAAATCTCCATTAACACACTCCAAAATCTAGTGGAACATCTTAGCAGAAGAATGGAGGCTATCATAATGGAAAATTGGCGCTAAATCTTATGTCCAGGTGTTCAAACCTTTCACACCCTACAGTGTATATTACACACATTGACACACATTGACACATATTTTCTTGACAAAATGTGCAAGAGATCAAGCTGAAAAAAAAAATTTAAATCCAAAATCAACATGCAACAGAATTCTAATAAAATCAAAAAAAGCGAGGGATATTATTTATTTATTATGATGCAAATTGCCAAATTGTGTTTTTCTGTATACATGCGTATGAAATCTTCAGTCACTCTCTCTCTCTCGAACCATCATTCTCTCAGTGCAATGATTAGGCCTTCAGACTTGCAAATGAGTCTGCATTCTGCCTCCTCCTTTGTCTGCCTCCGTCTTTCTCATGTCTCACCTCGTATTTAAGGGGCCCTGTGTGATTAGTTAATCGGCCCCGGCCCTCAGGTGGAGGTGGAGGGGGTGGAGGTGGGGACGGGGGTTTTGGAGGACAGGCTCCGCTTCGTCTCCGTTCGCTCTCCGTCCTGCCAAGCTGTTCTTTTGGATGCGAGCGGAGGCAGCTGTGTTTACTGGCGTACATTTAGCAGAATCTATTATTCATATTGCTCACTCTGCGAGCCAGATCTCATGCCACCTGTCTCGCTGACAAGCTTCACCCCTTTTGTGCGCTTTCCTGCTCTCACCAAATGATGCTCGCTGCTGATGAATTGGGTTTTTTTTTTTTTTATACGAGTGCCGCTAACTAACGGTCTCACTCGGAGCCATGGACGCCGGCCCGAGAGAGGGAGTGGGAGAACAGGAGGGAGGACGGGAGGGTGAGGAAATAGTTTGGAAGAGTTTGGAATGTTAATCTGTTCTTTGAGGGTGATGAGAGAGAGAGAGATAGAGGGAAAGCGTCTAATCAGGACAAGATGAAGAAGGAATGAGAGAAAATGGATATGTATATTATATATACAAACAAATAAAAGACATTCGCTGAAGCAGTGTTTTTCCGCAGTCACCTCCATCCTTCGTCTTGAAAGGTGGGTTAACACGAACGCGGACCATGAAAATGTATGACTTCATTTATAATTCATTAGGATTTGACTTTAATCTTGACTCTGAGTCTGCAGTGTAGTAATTACTCTGTAAATTGTATTGGCTGAGAGATGTTCTGTTCCAAACAGGTAAATCAAACTGTCAGGGAACCCGAGATTCCAAACGAGGAAAAAGACAATTAAAAGGCAGAAGGGAATACATGGAGTTAACTTAAAAACTGGGGGACATGGTTTACTCAAACTGGGAATGGCAAACTCAAATGGTGAATGGTCCCAATTATAAAAACGCACAAAAATTGTAAAAACCTTCTTAGTTGCTTTTATTATCTAAATCGGGGGGTCTTCAATGTTTTGATCCCCTGATACTGATCAGTGTTTTGATCAGTTTTGATGATTTTAACCAAGTTGAATTTATTTGAAACAAAAAATTATTTGGGAGTCAACATTTATTAGCCGACCCCCTGCAGTACCACCACAGACCCCCTAGAACCCCAGTTGAAGACCCATGATATAAATAATAACATGAACCAACGTAGCATTTGTGAAAGGAGTCTCAAGTGTCAAGACTTCGTAACGGCTACTTATAGCTAGTTACTACAAACATTAACGTCATAACAGCTGTTAGAGCTACTATAAGGTATGTAATAACAGGAAATACTTTATTTAACTTTTATGGAAGGAGTCTCCAGTGTCAAGGCTTCGTAACAGCTACTTATAGCTACTATAATCTCCAGTGTCAAGGCTTCGTAACAGCTACTTATAGCTACTATAATCTCCAGTGTCAGGGCTTCGTAACAGCTACTTATAGCTTGTAGCTTAAATTTTCCCCTCACTTGAACTAGGAGACACAAACTTGTTCCAGCATGACAATACCCCTGTGTATAAAGCGAGCACCATGAAGATATGACTTACAAGGCTCTGACCTCAACCCTACTGTACACCTTTGGGATGAACGTGAACGCTGACTGCACCCCAGACCTCCTCACCCTCACCTACATCAGTATCTGACTTTACTAACACCCTTGTGGATGAATGAGCACAAATCTCCACAAGCGCACCCCAAAATCAGGAGGAACATCTTTTTCAAAAGAGTGGAGATTATTATCATAGGAAATGAAGACTAAATGTGGAATGGAATGTTTTAACATTTCAGTGTTTTTTCAGTCAGTCATATGTTTTTCATTCCTTAAAAAACCTATACAGGGGAAAAAATGTAGTTTGTCTGAATAATGTTTTGAAATTGTACACATTTTATTACAGTACATTATTTTAAATAAGCAACATAGAAAGTACAGTCCATTGTAGTCTGTTTAATATTAATTATATTCATATTTATATTAATAAAAAAATACTGCCATCGGTATCGCTGATACTGGTTTCGAAAAGACACTGTATGGTATCGAAAAAAGAAAAGAATCAGTATCGCACGTCCCTAATGTACGGCAACACGTGTGTCCCGATCCACTCAATTTCATTTCGGTTTCATTTCAAAAATGTTCCTGCTCATGTTTGTATAATGGAACGAACCAATTAAATCCTCCTTTAAGAGAAAGAAAGAATGAAAGTGTCCGGCTCATGGATAAGGCCTGTGCTTTATTGGGCACTCTTCAAAGTGAAGGATATTTTCACAGTTGCAAAGACAAATTCAAGGACTTACAGAAGCCAGAAGCTCTTATCTTCACTAGGTGCCATTTCACTGTGCTTTATATTCCCGGAATTCAAAACATTTCAAACCTCCTTTAAGTATTTTTTTTTTAAACAAATCCTGGCCTAATTTACATGTGAGTAAGTCATAAGCAGGCTTCTTTGAAATGCAAAAACTTATCCCATTTCTATATTTCATCAAGGACCTATTCATGTTTAATAAATTAAGACTCAGATCCTCCAAGACTTTGTTTTTCATTAGCTAAAAGCTGCAAAAAAAAAAGGCAGAGTTAAAATCTTAATCACAACCTGCATCAGTATTTGCATGTTGTGCTAACGTTGGATTTGACAGGACGCCGAATCCGCACGAGACGCTTGGGAAAACATTCTCATTCGAGTTTGATGACTTTGTGAATTCCGGTTAACATTGAAAAAGCTTTGGTGAGGCTGAAGATTTAATGTGAATGGGGAAAAAAATAATTTAAGATATACCTAAACTTTTAACTTTTTGATTTCTACTTCTTTATATCCTCACTGAGTTTATTGAGTGTATTCAGAGTGGGGATGTGTGAGTATATTAGTTACTTCTTCTGGGTTCTCATGCAGCTTCTTCTTCTTCTTCTTTTTCTTGCATGCATTTACAGTCAAAAACAATGCATTCCAAAGTGACTATAACTATAATGCATAAAACCGTCAAAAAGTACTGAAGCACTAAAGCTTGTAACGCAATATTCCTAGAAAAAATATTATTAGAAAAAATACATAAATAAATGAAAATGTAGCTTTGAGTTGGAATTCCTGCTTGAAGTATTTGGGAATCCATGTGGATTTATATATATATATATATATATATATATATATATATATATATATATATATATATATATATATACTATTCAGACAACACTATAACAAGAGTCAACCTTGAGCCCTGACCCCTAAACGTCACAAATGAAATTTATGAGAAAGTATGAAATTTAAGATTTAGGATATTATTTTCTTCAGAGTCAATCATCATCGATAAAATCATGTCGTTCAACACTGACCTTAACCTCGCTGCTGTATGAAAGTGAATCCACCATGATTAGTAGGTTAGCTGTTGCGATACATAAGATGTCTGTGTCGCTTTCTGTTGTGTAGCAATACCAGATTGTGAGAATAACAAAACCAGGTGCATGGTAAATACTGTGAAAATGTGAGGAGAACGTGCTGACATGAATTAGTGGTCGGCGGTCGAGGAACAGGAAGTATGGGACGGGTTTGGTCTCTGCTGTCTGGAGGCGACAGCACACAGGATCGCAGGTGCTGAGCAATAAACCAGGGAGAATTTTGAACCACACTAACCTCTGTGGCTTTCAGTATAAAGGGTTTAAGTCGAGCACTAAGGGCTGGAGGGCACCAGGCTTCCCTGCTGAACGTTTTCACCTGAACAACGACTAAAAAAAAAAAAAAAAAACCCTTGGCCCTGGAATCCAAATGCTGGCACATCCATTGGCCTTGTGTCTATGCAGCATCTATTCGGTTTCCATTAAAAAAAATACAGCGGCCCTACAGCAGGACCGAGGTGAACGCGCCGGAAGAGAGTGAGGTAGCGAAAAGGGAGGGAGAGGGTGAGCGAGAAATAAATCAGATGGGTCCAAGGCATAGTAATCCTTGCTGAACATTTTGGGCTGATTGATATAAATAACAATGTCCTCGCCATCTGTCCAGAGAGGGACCTTTTCCAGTTTGTGTTGAGCTGCAACGGCGGAATAATTAATGAGCGGTGTCCTTTGTGCCGGTAATAAAGACAAGACAAATTATGTTATAATCCAACTGCTGCTCGTTCGTCTCCGCCAAATAAAATGTCAAATAAAAGAGAGGGGCTATGGAGCCAACTTAATGGAGTACAGGGTACCTGTTTCAGCCAGAGACACTGAGAGAGAGAGAGAGAGAGAGAGAGAGAGAGAGAGAGAGCGAGAGCCTATGAACCAGAAACAGTAAAAAAAAAAATATAAAAGACAGGATGGATGATTGTGATTTTCTATATTGGAACCACTAAGTGATGTGTGGTAGCTAAAATCCAGTGTGATTGTGATCTACAGGCAGTGATTGTGAGAGTGATCTGTTGTGAAATGCCATGCAAATGAATCTGTGACCTGGCTAAATGTCCCTAACTGAGATCTTTATTAACCGAGCGCAGGAGTGACACAAGGTGGCAAGTTTACACATTACTCTTTAATGTCTCGCGGTCGCTTTTCAGACTCAAGCTTCAAGCTCGAAGGTAGGATTTATCCTATCGATCGGGACGCGCTCTCAGATTGAATTCAAATCCCCTGCATTCTCACCTTTTAATAAAGCCGACTCGGAGGTGACGTGGCTCTGTAAGCGATGCGAATTCGAGTGGATGCGGTTAATGGGGGATTTCGAAAGAGCAAGACGGGAGTGGTGTGGGGGGTTGACGCTCTTTATAGGTTGTTTGCGTTTTCTTCGTAAACACCCTGAACCCATTTCATTTCATTGATCATTTTCTGAAAAAAAACCCCAATCTTTCAGCCTATTATCACACAACTCAGACTTTCTAAAGGCATATCATTTCTACTTTAAAAGGTAAAGGTGACAGGATTAGCGTTTCAACTTCTTGCTAGCTGTCCAATCACATACCCCAGGAAAGAATAGACCCTGTCTCAACCAGACAGACCGGCCCCTTCCACCACCCATTAGAAAACAGCTATTAATCATTCTCACACTACACTCACACACAACCACACACATGCACACATACACACTTATCCAAACTCACACCCAGATCATGCAATAGAAGTGCGCTACATCTCCTGGTCTACATAATTGCTCTCATTAAGACTGACGGGAGATCCTATATATGTACTGCACAAGTATTTGGAGAAGTTTTGATGTATTTGAGCCAAGAAGAAGAACTAGAATCAGATTGTGAAGTTTGTGATAAAAGAGAAAACAGTCTCATATGAAACATATCAGGGTGACAAACTTTAATGCATGCGTAACCCATCAAATAGTAGCACTGACATTTAAAACCTAATATTTCTAGAAAATTATTCCTAGTGAAACGAAAAAAAGAAAAGAAAATTCACCGTTGATTTGGATTTTCTACTTGAAAATTTGTGAGGAATTTGGAAATATATGTGGATTGTTTTTTTTAAATAATAAATTAACAATGTATGTGTTTTTTTAACATCCCTATTCCACATGTAGTCCCTTATTGTTTTTCTAATACCCCCCACTCATCTGGGAAATGACAGGTATCAGTAAAGTCAGGTTATGATGTAGGTGAAGTGAGGAGGCCTGGGGTGCAGTCAATGTTCACATTCATCCCAAGAGGGTTACATAGGCTTAATGTCAGATCCCTATAGACGGAGATCATCCACTCCAACTTACTGTATGTAATGTATATCTTCATAGAGTTGGCTTTGTGCACAGGGGCATCATCATGCTGGAGCAGGTTTGGGTTTTCTAGTTTAAGTGAAGAGACGATATCATGCTACTGCCTCCACAGACAAAATTCTTCTCCTTTCTGAGAATTTGGCAATTTTTAGTTTTGCCTATTGTACCTGGCAGACTGTAGGCACAAAGTCATACTCCTGACCACGTCATGCCACAGATTCCAATCCTTCTTCTTCACTAGACAAAGATATTTCAGTTCATATGGCTTTCAAAGCCCCACCTTGGCTCAGCATCCTTCCTCTGGCTTGCTTTATAAGTGCCTGTTTGTGAAGGATCAGGAAGGCCAGAGAGGGAACAGAGGGAACTCCAGACACAGCAGACTCTCAGCCCAGCTCACCCAGCAGGGGAGCAAGGGAAAGGCGGAGGTTTGGGCGACAGGCGAGATTTCAACCGTCCTGCTACTGACAGGAATCTTCAGTATCCGTTTTCACCACTCGTTCCCAACTAAAGTGCACAATTCACACAAGCCACCATGAATTAAAAGCTTTGTTGGTGGAAGTTCAGAAGGTGGAAGGTCACATTTTTCATGTGATGTTCCTGCCATTTTAAAAAGACATTTGCTTCATGCGTAGGGTTAAATATGTAGGGTTGAGAGCTTGTAATTTAAACAATATCATGAATTATTGAGTAACTACCGTAGAACTGGAGGAATGTAAGTCTGCCCAGAGACTCCTGGGAGTTTCAATGGAATCATATG
Organism: Silurus meridionalis; assembly: GCF_014805685.1. Lineage (NCBI taxonomy): Eukaryota > Metazoa > Chordata > Actinopteri > Siluriformes > Siluridae > Silurus > Silurus meridionalis. Next base: position 3,943,625 of record NC_060884.1, on the reverse strand, counting down.
TCTAAATAAATAAATAGAACATTGCTTGACATGGTTGCTTAAAAAATCATCAGATGACAGAACAGGGCACAAGAGCAGCTACACATTTACCTTCATAAATGAATGCAGAAATAAAGAATCATACAGAAAATACAGACTGCAAAAGATGTAAATGCACCTGCATTGTTGTGCCATAAGACTAAGTTCATTTGCATATTGAAAGATGGTTGGCCCTTATCATTTGTGATGCAATAATACATGTCACCTGATCTCAGCTTAAGGTTTTTTTTTTTCTGTTTCTTACCAAATAATGGATGAAATAAAATAAATGATTCTAGAGTTTTAATAATTGGAGATCTTTCATTTGATTTTGTTAATTACAAACAATGTGTTGGAGATTGGAGATGTTATATTCGTGGAGGAAACAAAGAAAATTACAAAAATTACAAAGAAAGAGAGCAATTTATGAAAGAAAGAAAGAAAGAAAGAAAGAAAGAAAGAAAGAAAGAAAGAAAGAAAGAAAGAAAGAAAGAAAGAAAGAAAGAAAAATTGAAAAGGAAAAAGAAAATTAAAAAGAAATCACAAAGAAAGAGAGCAATTTATAAAAGAAAGAAAGAAAGAAAGAAAGAAAGAAAGAAAGAAAGAAAGAAAGAAAGAAAGAAAGAAAGAAAGAAAAATTGAAAAGGAAAAAGAAAATTAAAAAGAAATCACAAAGAAAGAGAGCAATTTATAAAAGAAAGAAAGAAAGAAAGAAAGAAAGAAAGAAAGAAAGAAAGAAAGAAAGAAAGAAAGAAAGAAAGAAAAATTGAAAAGGAAAAAGAAAATTAAAAAGAAATCACAAAGAAAGAGAGCAATTTATAAAAGAAAAAAGAAAGAAAAAAGAAAGAAAGAAAGAAAGAAAGAAAGAAAGAAAGAAAGAAAGAAAGAAAGAAAGAAAGAAAGAAAGAAAAATTGAAAAGGAAAAAGAAAATTAAAAAGAAATCACAAAGAAAGAGAGCAATTTATAAAAGAAAGAAAGAAAGAAAGAAAGAAAGAAAGAAAGAAAGAAAGAAAGAAAGAAAGAAAGAAAATTAAAAAGAAAGCACAAAGAAAGAAAGCAATTTCTAAAAGAAAGAAAGAAAGAAAGAAAGAAAGAAAGAAAGAAAGAAAGAAAGAAAGAAAGAAAGAAAGAAAGAAAGAAAAAGGAAAAAGAAAGAAAGAAAAAGGAAAATTGAAAAAAGAAATCACAAAAAGAAAGAAAGAAAGAAAGAAAGAAAGAAAAAAGGCAATTAGAAAAGAAAAAAAGAGGGAAAAGAAGGTGAAAGGTGGACTCTCCAACACTCCTTACACTAGTTCAGTAATATTTTACAGTAGTTAACGAATCAAAGGATATAAAAAAGGAACGGTGGAATAATGGACTGAAATGTTGAGTATTATAGCATGTGTAAATGGACTCTTTCTCTGCTCTGGCACAAAGCTGTAAAATAACTCACTTTGCCTGAAGCATACTTTCATGTAGCTGATATTGCCTTCAGCAGAGTAATCAGTAGTTCATTCAATCCTGTTCCTGTTCTCCTGAAGTGCAGAATGAAAGGCTTCCTGGCTGACAGCTACGATATGCTAATACCATCCTTACCATTCAACTTTGTGTTCGTGTGTGTGTATGTGTGTACATGTTGAGGTCTAGGCAGAGCCTTAATATCCATATTAACCAAGCAAGAAAGGTTTTTGTACAGTCCGGGCCGTTCAGCACGTATTAAACAGTCATATTTTTTTGCATGATCCATTTAAATCAGCAAAAGAATAATAATATAATACATTTTATTTACGGGCGCCTTACGTGACACTCAAGGACACCTTACATACAGTTAAAACACAATACAATTGACAACAATTTAAAATAAACACTATACACCCTATTCAGTATCTCTATATGACTGCCTACAAAAGATGCGTTTTCAAACGAGATTTGAAAGTAGAGTCGCTATTGCGTATATCATGAGGAAGTGCACGAATTTGCAAAAATAAGATTTAAAACAAATAAGGAGCTCGACATCCCATAGATGCCAAATGCATACGGGGAAAAGTTCGAGAAGGATCTGTTCAAAGCAGGTCAGAGAAACAAGAAAGAGCCACTTTATGTAATGCCTTGTAAACAAAATGCAGGATTTTAATTCGGAATTCCGCAATTCTGTTGACCATAAATAGAAATGAATAATATTTATGGTTTTTATGTAGAAAGCACTTCGGAATTCCACATGGCAAACAATAATATTTGACTTGAAAGTTTAATAAATGAGACCAGTTTCACTAGAAGCTACTTCTCTAGTTCTCTAAAAAGAAAAATACATCAAAAAGAGCTTTCAAACATGCTGAAAAAACGTATGTTGCTTCTTGGGGATCTGAAAGCAAAGCAAAAATTAACATAATTTGTGTACAAACTTTCGGTTATTATGTGTTCATTTCAGTGGTGGTCAGTAACAAAGTAAATGTAATTTGTATCTGAACTTTACTGAAATATTTCCATTTCGGGATTTTTTTTACTTTACTTCACTACATAACAAAGTCAAATATCTTTTTACTCAACTACATTTTGCAAAATCAGTTGTTAATTTTTATTTATGAGGATAAAAACCTAACTGGTCAAACACGCAACAATCCACCAATCAGTGTAGCGCACACGCTCTTTTAAACTTGTTTTGATTGGCCCTTGGTGGCATCTACTTATCACCAACTTACAGTTAAGCATCAGTTTAACAGCAAGCAGAACATTTTTACGAAAAAACTCTTGAACTCTTATTTCTCAGTCATGTTTACATCACTGACTCCCTCTGTCTCATTCACATCAACCCCAGACGTCTTGTTGCCTTCTGCCTTCTCATTGTTCGCTTCGTAAACTAGCCTACGTCTGTGGTGTGTGAGAACCAGGAAATGATACACCAGTGGTAGATTGAAAAAGCTGCGCAATTACCGTTAGTTACTTCCCATTTCTGACTTTGTCCACCACTGGTTAATTTCTGTTAACTGTTCGGTATTCAACATAACCACACTCACAATCATGTGATGCTAAAGATACCCCTGATTGTGTATTTCAGCAGGTTCCGATTTAGAAAATCAGCCTGCATTTCTTTTAAAAGTGGTTTCAATTTGACTGACCGTTGGCTTGTATTTTTTTCTGCCAAAAATCTGGTGCGCTCACACTCACACACATACACGTCCTCAAACGAAACGGTATTTAACTTTCCATCCCAGTATCCCTGTGTTTTGTGGGTTGACTGACACGGTAATAAAATTCATTACTGTTGGAATGCGTTTGTTTACCAGATGAGAGAATTAGAACGAAAGCCGTTGCGCTGTGTCTAATAACCCAACATGATGTCGAACAGATATTAATCCAGGTTCCCCTCTCGGTGTGGGCTAAATGAAAGCGTGTTCCCATCGCACTCGTCTGCGCCTTTCCTGCTAAACGTCCCTTTGAAAACATGCCTCCTTTTTTTCTCATCCCCCCTTTTTTTTTAAAAAAACCCTTCTTCCCCAATTACCCGGTGCATTTCCTGAGCGCTGCGGACAGGGCAGATTGTGCCGACAGACAGACTGTTAAAACAGGCAGTGTGGGATAAAGGCAGAGATAAATAAGTCGGTAAGTGGAGCGCGCCCTGGCACGCAGCACTGAGAAGCACCTATGGCAGGAGGGCAGCTCCCGTTGCTGATGCCCAACATGTCTGCACCACCCTGGCACCGAAATGGGCATCTGCTACACTGCTCCTGCCAAGCTCACCGTATACATACAAACATCTGCCTCCTACGCGAAGAGGGAGAACGAGAGCATGACGGGGCCTCAGAAACAGTGAGAGAGAGAGAGAACAAGAGCGAGAGAGAGAGCATGTGTGTGACTAGCCAGGCTGTTGCCAGCCCTGTCTACAAAAGCCCTAATGTTTCCTGTCAAGCCATTAGCAGCGATAGCATCAGCCCAGGCCCCATTACGCCATCAGTGTCCACCTGTGATAAAAGGAGCCATTTGTTTTCTTAAAGCTCCACTTAATGTCCGCTTAACTCAATTTGTCAGGAAATGTAGAACAATTTCCTCCTGGCCAGAAATCTGGACGGGGTTCAGGGAACAACGCACGAGGGAGGTCACACCGTCCATATTCAAATGAGAGGATCAAAAAAGCAGGAGGTGCCTTAGGTAGCGCTGAAAACGGCGCACAACGAAAAGATGATATCGATCATGTCACCGAAAAGACTGAAAAGTGACGAGTCTGGTGAAGAAAAAATAGTACTGACACAAAATAAAGTACAGAAACACAGTATTTTAAAACAATTAAAAAAGCCCCACATTTACTGTATCATGACCAAATCTTAAAAGTTCTATAAAGACAAATCAAAAACCAGCTCCCCAAAGAATGGGGTCCAAAGGTTTCATGGCTTTTTGAAAGGGTTATCTGAAGAACCCTCAAGAAGCCTTCAAAGAAGCCCATATAACTTGAGCTGAAATGCTACATCATGCCACAGCCAGCGAAATCCCTCACCTCTAACCCCAGAGGGTTAAACCATGTGCTACACTCAAGCATGACGTGAAAGCAATTAAAATCTTTTCCGTTTAATCCCATGCAAACAATTTGGCAAGCGTGTTAATAAAAGATAAAAAAATTATTAAAAAAATCTCGCCCAGGTCAGGATAGACCGCGTCAGGCCCAACCCTCAACCTTTTTCTCCACTCAGTGGTTTCGCTCAGCCCTTCTAATAACGATGCTTACTCAAGCCAATCAAGCCAATCTCACAAAGATTTCACAGGAAATCTAACGAGCGAGGGGAGAATTAGTTGAGCCGGAGTTAGTCGCTGCGGGGGAAGTGTCGGCTGCCGAACCGGGTCTCAAACTTAATGCCCCTTTAGGTGGGCCGTAAGACTTTCAAAGTGCAGAAGCGATTTAGAAAAAAAAAATGTTTAGCTGATGGAGAAAGAGCTGAGGTGGAATGTGTGTGTGTATGAGAAAAAGTGAGACAGCATTGGAGAGACCTAGAAGTGTCCTGCGGATTGTAGCAGCTGGCGTGACTGCTGTGGTAGAAGAACGTCCATGTTGTTCCCACATTGTGCCTCTTCTCGTGCAGTGCTGCCTGCCCACTGTGGAATAACTCCATCCTGCTCTAGCTAAACCAGAAGCACCAGGCCTGCAGAGGTGTGTGTCTGTGTGTGTGTGTGAGGAGTGGAGTGGAGGGTTATTGTCGACATCTGTCGAGGTTGGAGAGCTCAGTGGCCAGGCAATGGGGTGGCACCAGGAGATCTAGTTGGCCATTATCCTGGCATCCTAATGAGTGTGGGTCTATATGTGTGTGTGTGGGTGTGTGTGTGTGTGTGTGCGCCACTGATTGTATGTGTGTATAACGATGTTTTGCCAGGCAGAAGTGCACTGTATCTCCCCCCACACCACACCACCCCACCCCCAATCCCCCTCCCCTCCACCTGTGTCTGTTCTCCATCTGCCTGCACCCAACTGCCCCTCAGAGAACAAACAGGAGCAAACACAAATGACCAGAAGTGACCAGGAGCAATCAGAACGAGCATGTCATCAACGCCCCCATCACCGAACAGCAAAACGAGCTTCAGAAAAAATTTCAGGAGCATCTAAAATCAATTTTAGAGGACAGATTCCCTTCTGTTTCTTGGACCAAGCCATAGTTCAGTGGTTAAGATGCTGGACTTTTGATGAACAGTTCAATTTCCTGCACCACCAAGTTGCTACAGCTGGGCTTTTGAGAAAGGCCCTTAACCCTCACTGCTATAGTGAATAAAATAAGATAATTATAAGAGCATAGGCTGTAAAAAAGGCCCCAAAAAAGCAATGCATCCTCAGACCATCACACTACCCCCACCATGTTCTTATTGTAGAATTATTTTAATACTTTCTGCCTGATTTCTTAAGACAGCATATTTTTCCCAAAGTCATTAATACTGATCTTATAAAACATGCATGCCCTGCAGTTCTATTGCTTCTGCTGTTCAATGAGTCATCAGTAAGTTCTTCGGTGCAATGTTTCAAGTTTTCTCCATTTGGAAATATTTTCTGAGCCCTAGTAATTGTCTTTGTAACCCATTCCAAACTTTTTCATATCTATTCTGGAATTTCTGTTAAGCGTAGCATAGAGTGTGTGTGTACAAACATGAAATGTAATTCATTCATAAAAATACAATTATTTTTTTTTCACATTCACCAAGAATGTGTGGTGAAAAGGTTCAAACATCTGGAGAAAGAAAGAATATTTTGAAAATGGCTTGCCTTAACCAATCAAGATGCTGCGAAGGCAGGTCAATACAAAGTGGAAGTGTGTGTGACCTGTGGGCTACAGACCGACTCTTAAGTGGGTAACTACAGGTCCCTCAGCACTACTTACCAGAGTCCATTAGAACCACAGCGGCTGAAACACACTCGTGTTCTCACTCTCACACACACACCTACACACACTTTCGTATTGAACACAGCCTGTACCTCACTATTACACATTACTCTTTTATTCTATTATACTTACTCTGTGTGTGTGTGTGTGTAGTGCTAAGTAAATGTAATTTCTCCTCCTCCTTCAAATACACTCTCTCAGGTGCTTGTATTGTGTCTGTGTGTAAATGGGTTTTACAAATGTTCCTTCAATTAATCCATTGAACAATAAATAGTTCTCTTTCCTCCCATCCATTCAAATAGCAAGAATAAGAACAGTGGCTTTGTTAGCACCACGGTCATTTGAGTTCTCGATCCTGATTGGTCAGAAGGTGTTCTTTAATTTTCCTAATTTTCCTAACACTCAAAACTAAATCATAAACCATTGAGGTTCCCTGGTGGTCTAGTGGTTAGGATGCGGCGCTCTCACCCCTGCGGCCCGGGTTTGATCCCCGGTCAGGGAACCAACTCCCGCCATTAGGGTTGCACAAGCCTTAGTGTCGGTCCCAAGCCCGGCTAAATGGGGAGGGCTGCGTTAGGAAGGGCATCCAGCGTGAAAACACGTGCCAAATTAAACATGCGGATGGTCCGCTGTGGCGACCCCTAATGGGAGAAGCCGAAAGAAAGTTTTAAATCATAAACCATTGTTTTTATGGAAAGAGTCTCCACTGTCAGAACTTTGTAAGAGTCAGTATGTTTTCCACCACAATGAATGTCTTCACTTTTCTTGCTGTCATACACAGTAAGATGCTGTTTTTGGATGTTATTGGACTGTACCACCTCATAGAGGTCCACTCGGTAAAATATTACTACAAACTTATTTTCAACTACTTCAAAAAATCACACAAATAAGGCCACAGGTGTTGTGGCAAGTTATATTCATTTATTCTTCTCAAAATGTTCTGCTTGCAGTAGAACTGACGCTGAACCGTATGTAAGTAGGTACGACCAGGCGGCAATCAAAACAAGTTCAAAACAATAAAATAAAAAATTAATTAAAAGGACTGATTAATTTTGCAAAATGTATTTGACTTAAATAAAATGTAGTGAAGTAAATGTCTCCCCGAATGGAAATACTTCAGTAAAATACAGATACGTGAAAAAGCCACTGTTTTTATATAAACATAATAATCTACGAGCATTTCATTATCAGCTGTCTCTATTTAGACTGCATTGTATATTAAATAGTTCTAGCATAGAACATATTTCACACACACACACACACACACACACACACACACACACACACACACACACACACACAAAATGAGACATTGGAAGTAGGTATTTAACCACATTACCCAAAGCTGCCATGATGGATGTGAGTGTTTTCCCCAAGGTCAGGGGTCACCCTCTGTTCCCTCAAGGAAGACAGATGAGCATGCAGTTTACAGCCAAACACCTCTCTCTCCTACTCTTTCAATCTCTCTCTCTCTCTCTCTCTCTCTCTCTCTCTCTCTCTCTCTCTCTCTCTCTCTCTCTTTCATACACACATTTTCTTTACCATAGGCCATCAGATTTCCTCTTCCTCCGAATGTTTTGATGGTAAATGAGTAGAAATGGTGTTGCAACATGACCCAATGGTGTTCCTGTAATTATTGGCCATTACAACAGCAGACACTCTCATTTTCTCTTGTCGCAAAGAGCCATTACGAGAAAAAAAAATGGGGGGGCAAAAGCATCTGCTTCTTCCTTTCTACATAATGCATGCAACTTGGAGAAAAAGTACAAGACTGCGTGCGCTACTTTTATGAAATCTATTTAGACCCATGCAGCAGCACTTTAATAGCGCCATCATTTCGCTTGATGCATATAAACTGGCTTGAAACCTCTAATGGTTTCTTATGGGCTGCTACTTGGTAGCCAGAAAAAAAAAAGCTTTTTAAATTACAAGATGAGAAATTCTCTCTTTCCTTTTGTTTCTCCTCCATTTCTTCTCTTTGTGGCCTTGCGTTAAAGCAGAAAGTAGCCTCTACTACGCAGCAAGTTGCAAGTGGCCGAATCTGATGAAAAAAAAGTTAGTAATGCATAACTGGTTTAAGCGGAGCAGATGATGAGATTTTTAGCATGAGACATGGGTGCAAATTATACATCCGTTTGAGGAATTCGGCAATTTGAGCATCATGTTTACCGTAATTTCCGGACTATAAAGCGCACCCATATATAAGCACTGAATTTTTTTATTTTTATTTTGAACATAAATAAGCCGCACCTGTCTATAAGCCGCAGGTGTCTACACTGAACCTAATGAACTTTACACAGGCTTTAACGAAAGACTCGTTACACACGGTGTAACAGGTGAAATATCTTGCGCTTCCTTTAGGAGCATAGCGGTATTTTGCGAATAGCCAGCCACTGCATTTTTTCCGCTATAACTGCAAGACGAGGATTATGTGTTTATTATTTTCTGATGCTCATTTCTAAGTTTATTTGACTAACCTATAACGCTGTTGCCAAGAATAATAAAAAGCACGAGTTTTGGAAACCTGTCTGTGCTTATATGATTTCTGTTGCAACTGGAGTTAGTGAGCTCTCCCTTCACCCAGACTCAACGCGTTACAACGGCTTGTATCTAAACAGTAGCCGACCAAGAAAGTCATTGTTCACTGTCTTCCTCCTTCCTTTCACAACTATTTCTCTCAAGAGTTTATCTTTAGGCATCAGCGTGCGTTTAAAAAAACGTTTTTTCTCGTAATGCCGTGCAGCTCAGAACACAGGTGAGGTGCGTTTTTTTTGTTTCCAGTCAGAAATTTCATTAATCTAATGTTATGTCGCTCAGTTTTTTGCCTTGGAGTTTGTGAAACCGGGAAAAACCCAGGAAAAATTCATAAATAAGCCGCTTCGTTGTTTGAGCCGCGGGGTTCAAAACGTAGGAAAAAAGTAGCTGCTTATAGTCCGAAAAATACGGTATTTACTTTCCGGCTCTTCAAAACTGCCAAAAAATTGCATAATGGTTGCTGAAAGAGTTCGTTTTCACACTGTGATGCAAAAAACAGAGAGACAAAATATTAAATAAAAACGTATTAGTGTGGACAAGGCCTAACTTTCTATTGTCGGTTGTTAAAGATGGAACATTAACCCAGACAAAACAAAATTGTGACAAAGCACCCAAACACACAGCACACAAACCAAAGCAAAAAAATTAACAAATACATTTTATTCTGGAAAAAGAATTACCTCTGAGCACAGTTTCACCACCCAGCCCTTCCCCTGGCCTTACTCTATTCCTTCACTCTGCTATTAGCGTAAAGTGAATATAGCTGTCTTGCGCTAGGATCGTTTCTTTATAGGTCTTGACACCGGCAGAGTAAATGTAGCAGCAGCACTTTGCCGAGCCTTTCATCTGTGAATAATCGAAGCAGACACCTGCAGCAAGGTAATTCCTCTCTCTCTCTCTCTCTCTCTCTCTCTCTCTCTCTCTCTCTTTATCTCTTCATCTCCATCTCTCTCTCTTTACAAGGTGCGCTGAAGCTTTTATATCAGTCAGTGACTGGAGATTAATATTAATGCGGCTCTAATATGAGCAACGAGTGATGAGGATGATAAAGCACGGCAGAGACGTCGAGTTATTACGATACCCCATGTCGGAGTCTGTGACTACAAATTCCAGGCTAATGTAAATGAAAAGTGACTTGGGATGTACTGTGTATCCGCAACATGGCAACCTCAGGAAAGGTACGTGGATACCTGACCATAACACTTACCCTTTACTGTTATAATAGGCTTCAGTCTTCTGGGAAAGATTTCTGGGGTATGGCTTTTGATTGGAAGGTCATGATTTTAAATCCCAGTACAGCCAAGCCAGTACTGGGCAAGTCGCTTAACCAAGCTTAAGCTGTTTAGATATCGTCTTCCAAATTCCCTAAATGTATCAGTTTCTGGTTGATTAGTACCATTGAAGGGAAATTGGAATCATGCAACATTTGATACAATAAAAATTTGATGCAATTTCGTAGTAAAGGTTCTGGAAAAAATAAATATGTGAAAACATACCTGGTTGTGATCAGGTGTCTAAATACCTTTAGATATATAGCGTAGCATAATGATAAGCTAACAGCTAAACAGCAACTTGATAGATGGTGAAGACTGATAGATGCAAAAAAATGTTCTCTGCTTCCTTTTTATTATTAAAGATTTAACAAAATTGATGAACTTTATAAAACTGATTTAATAACCGTGTCCATGTATTTCACTTGAAAACAAAAGGTTGTCCAGTTTTTATTGTTTATTTAATTTTAAGTCATTTGTACCTTTAAGAAAAAGGACGCCATCTATGTGTCATTTTATGAACTACAAATTCCAGAATCCTTAACAGCATTCAAATATGTCCACCTCTTTCCCAGACTGCACTTCCCCAGTCACACTCACTTCCATGGTCATGATGAGGTGAGTTCAAATATGCACACACCTGAACTCAGTTACACTCATGAACACATAAATAACCAAGAATCAGATCTCCTGGTTTTTGAGTTTTGATTGGTGGGATTTTTATTTTTTTATTTTTTTATTCTAATCACCTGCCCTTAATAATTTTTTTTTTTTTTTTTTTTTTTTTTTAAATCACTTTTGTCTGCTTCATTTTCAAGAAAGTCTTTTACCTGCACTTGCCATTTTCTTTTGTCAGCTGACATTATGCAAATCAGTAGATTTAGATTTTTATAACCCCGAAATTCAATTACTAAAAGAAAAAAGCGAAGTATTAAATTTGGGGGAAAAGACTGGTTCTGACATATCAAGAAAAAAATATACAGTTTTGCTGCACGTGTTTTAAGAATGAAGAAGTTTTGATAAACGTGTACCTTAATGCCTGAAAGCAATCACAATGATCCTTAAAATTATTGTTTTTTTTTGTGTTTTTTGTTTGTTTCTTGTTTGTTTTAGACTGTTTTCATATTTAATATTGCCATATTGTGCATTCAGCATGGAAAACTGATCACCTGGAAATATACTTTGGATATTTTTGGATATAATATTTAACAAATTTTGATAAGGCTCTCGATGTTATACTTGAGTTTCACATGAACTCCTTGATGCAAATTTAAGCAAAAATCTCATTTGCATATTGCTTTGTGATCATATTACTACAAGTCATCTTTGAAGATCACCCAAAAAGCACACCTACAAATCAATTTAACATCCGAATGTGTGTTTGCTATGTGAGATTGTAGTAAATTAGGGTTTGAATAGACAAAAATAAGTGGAATTAATAAAAAAAAAAAAGAAATAAATATATATATTTTGGTTTTTGAAATATATGTTGATTCCAGAACTTTAAATAATGTTTATTCTTTGTGTTTGTTAGTGCTTTTTTTATTTTTTATAAATAATGTTACAACTTGTCTGTATTATAAAAAAAAAATCATCATAAAAAATAAATAAAAAAGTTGAATATTTATTTTACAAAAATTAATAAATAAAATTATATAATGAAGAACTGGCAGTTTAAACAAATCTATATTTCTACACAAATTTGATGATTTTCTCATAGAGTTTAGATTGTTTGTGTGGAGGATGAGAAATGGAGAAGTAAATAAATGAATAAATTAATGCTAGAATAAATTAATTAAATAAATAAATAATTTGGCCAATATAAAATTGAATAAAATGAACATTATAATGAAATATAATCAAATTGATGCCTTTATTTAGACTTTTTTACCATACACAGACGTTACCTTCTTTCTTGCGTTACTTCTATTTCTTTCTTTCTTTTTTTTATTCATGTATTCGGCTCTCCATATGTTCGGATCAAATTCGGATTTCGGAAATATGTTCTATCTCCGGATCAAAGCAGCTGCCGGTTGAATCAGTATGACCACACCTCGGTGATGGAGTGTTTACATGCACAGCACATGTACACACACTTACACACCTTTTTATCTCGGGTGCCCTCTCACACACACATGCACACACATTACCAAAACCCAAAGATCTGGCCTTGGATAGAGTACACGGTCTTCACCTTTCATTCTTCAGGCCAGTGAAGATAACAGGAAATAATGTTGGAATGTTATCCGTCATCAGATAACGCTAACAAATACCCTTTTACTGCTCCCTCTCTCTTTACAGCACCTTCCCTTTTACTTTTATCCCAGCTTTTAAAGCGCTTGGATTCCTGAATAGAACCTGCTACTCGGGGGAATACACACACACACACACACACACACACACACACACACACACACACACACACACATATTAATGCAGAACACAGGCATTGTGTGTAAGATATACCTGAGCTGAACACAGCGCATGTGTAATGAATTGATCTGTGCACGCGGCATGAAGGCAGATAAACACAGCCATTATCCACTCCGAGGTAGCTGTGAGACCAGAGTGAGACCCGAGTGAGACCCGAGTCTCCAGCGTCGACGCTTTGTACCAGTCACACATAAAGCCGCCTTTCATACAAGGGACAATCTTTCAGGACAGGCTTTTATGGGTTCTCACAAACACAACAAGCTGAATTTCTTTATTTCTTTTGCCATGTTAACTTCTATAGAGCGAGAGAGTAAAGAAAGGAGCCTGGTTACATTATAGCTTCTGTAATATACACTATATGGACAAATGTTTGTGGACACCTAAGCATAAGATTGGTATGTGATTTTGGAACATTCCGTTTCACATTTATATCTTTTATTTATTCTTATTATAACAGCAAATGGTATAATAAGCTCCACTCTTTTGGAAAGACGTTCCCCTAGATTTTAAGTGTGTAAGTGGAGATTTGTGGTCATTCAGCCACCAGAGAAGGAGTAAAGTCAGGTAGTGATGTAGGGTGAGATCAAGAGCTGAAATATGTGCTCTAGACTTTGGAAGGTTGTGAATACAATTCTCCAGGCCTATGAGCAAAGCATCAATTTAAAATATGTTTTTGTTTTATTTATTAATTTATATTTACATATCCTTTTTTTGATATATTCATTAATTCGATATTTCTTAAGGAAAAACGCACAATCTTTATTTATTTATTTATTTATTTATTATTTTTTATTTTTTTTTGCAGTATATTTTGTAAAAAATTCAACAAATTCTTTCCGAAGCAACAAAAACAAAAAGGATGAATTGTACATATTCATTGAACATCAGATAGATGAGAATAAATCTGGCACGCGGAAGCTTCCTGCGCTCTCGGATGTCTGACTCATTCATCTTTACTGTATGACTGAGCAACATGGCAGAGGATCAAGTGACTGCAGAGGGTTTGGTTTGGTACACTTCTTAATGCCTTATGCAATGTCAGTGATTCATTCTCATGAAGCCTTTAATAGCAGCGTGTTTACACTGTAAATGTGGATTAATTGAAAGTGAAGGTTTTGTGCTATGAAAGCATGATGTCTGGAGGTCTTCTCTTGTAATCCAACCAAAGAAACTTTCACTAAGCCATGTTGAGAATGTATCTCATCCCCAGTGGGGCAGCAAAAAAAAATTTACTTTGGACCGGATGAGATGAGTAAACAATATTGTGTTAAAACTCCTAACCCTCAGCACCTCGAAGTGGGCGAAGAAGTCATGCGTGATTGATCGCCCGGGCCCGATCGCGAGAAAAGCACAATTTTCGACCTAGCTGCGAAACAATAATTCATGACGATGCCCTTTGTGCGATAGGAAGCCGTTAGTAGTACAGGTCTCGGGTGCCAAAATGATGTTGATAAATCTGCACGTGGAGCAGGTAACTACTTTAAAACCTTGTCTCGATTAGTCTAGTGCTGTCTGCTCCCTCCTCCTCCACAAGCCCTAATCATATCAGGTAGCACGCTGGAGATTAGCGCACCCTCGTCCACCATGATTCAAAAGCAAAGACGTGTACTTTTAGCTTTCAGGGTTTTTTTTCCCCCCTGCAACAATCCCAACATCCTGCCCTAAACCTTTTCCCTTCATCTTATCTTCCTTTTCTCTTGCCTCTTTACTGCTGACCTTTCATACACAGGCATTCTAGAGAACTTGCTCTCACCAGCACCATGCATCATGCCGTAATGGCACGTCATCGAGCTCCACCAACACGTGCATGTTTGTTTTTTGTTTTTTTTCTCCTTTAATCAGCACATCTTCTGATTAGGACGAAACTAATTAACTCCAAGTCTGGGAGCGGCCGCTTCTCAAATCCTTGTTCTTTTGTTTCGAGCCCTGTGTGGTGTTTTGAAAGTCGCAGGAGCAAGTGAGGAGACGGAAGACTCACGCACTTGAACTACAATGCCTTGTTTATATAACTGTATTGCTAAATTAGTGTGCACTTTGCTATTAGGGCCACACTGAACACATTCTTTAGCTAAATTACTTGTACCTGGACTTCTTTCTTGCTCATCAATTCACAATTATTTTTACACTATGTATATGTTACTTTAACTCGGGTCACAGCACAGTGTCACTTTGTCACCTTATACTGCACATGGACATTTTAATGACACATCACAATGGAACACTTCTGTCAATATCTGCCATTCATCTCTTTCTGGCAATTCAACCCTGTATAATTCGCGGTTCGGAACCCGCGACTCGGAAAATTCATGGGTTCCCATGTGGAACGAAACTGACAGCAAGTTGTGGATTATGTTATAATTCGCAGGAATCCGCAGCGGGAACGAATGTTCAGGAACGTTAGGAATAACATTTTAAACTGTTTTCACTAACAAATTTCATAAAGATTTTCAAAACACTATTATATTAAAGTGACATAATGTCTAGAATAATTTACTAAGGTACCATAGGGGCTCTTTCCCAAAACTGTCACCACAAAGTTAGAAGCACACAATTGTATACGGTGTCCCTGGATGTGATGGCATTCAATTTTCCCTTCATTTGAACTAGGAGACCCGAAAGTGTTCCATCATGACAATGTCCCTATGCATGAAGCCAGCTGAATGAAGATATGCTTTACATGGGTTAGAGTGAAAGATCTTAATTAGAATGCTATACAGCTTTAAGTGAACACCTTTGGGATGAATTGGAATGCTGACTGCACCCCAGGCCTCTTTACCTACATCAGTAGCTGACTTTACTAACAACCTTGTGACACAAATCTCCACAAGAACACTCCAAAATCTAGTTGAACATCTTCCTAGAATAATGGAGATAATCATAAGAACAAACTGGGACTAAATGTGAAAATCGTATGTTCAAAAAGCGAATCTTATGATCAGGTGTTCACATTTACATTTACATTTGCGGCATTTAGCAGACGCCCTTATCCAGAGCGACGTACAAAAGAGTCTCTAGCAATGAATAAATCTACACTGGTACGCAAGATTACAAACTTAATATAAATATAACTCTTGACAAGATATAGTAATATAGTCAAGATATAGTCTAACACAAGATATAGTAAGTTAATTGACAAAGACTTCAACCTTTTGTAGGCCAAAAGACTTTGTCTCATTGGCATGCAGTTTGACGATGCTGATAAATATGCTGATGATGAGACTCGGATTTGAAAAATTTTCAACCTTGCATTTATTATTTACATTAAAATTACAAATAGATTCTAGTCAGTGTTTCATAGACAGGAAAACATGTCCGCGTGCTAAAAACAAGTGCGTTTGCCTTCCCTGCATTGGTGGGACTCCGATTAGCATCCCATCATGCAACGTTACACCTGTTTAAACCTCACGCTCTAGCATAACTACTGCTCCCTCGAGGGGAAACACTCAGAATGAGAATGCGCCCCATTTGCAAAAAGATCTGGCTGTGTTTTCTCCTGACGCTCTTCCTGTCTTTCTCCTAATCGCCGACGTTTCCTCTTGTCCTCCCTGCCAGACACGTTTGGCAATTTCGGCATCCTTCATTGACACGTTAAATTATTTGGTATTCCGTACAACACGTAGGATCCGTCGTTATTATTTTTCTTCTGGTTCATTTGAAATGTAGTACTTTTACATAAAAGAGGAGTAATGCCAAAAACCTAATGCGATGGGGCAAATTTTTTATATATATTTGTATATAATTGTTGTTTTTTTTCTTCTTGAAACATTAAAAGAGGTCTGTTCGGATTTCTCTCCACACAGAAACATCTTTGTGTTTTCATTCTGTCTTGCCGGCAACATCGAACCGTGCGCCGCTACATTAATTCCCCAAAACCCATTTACTCTAGCTGCTATGATATAGTGTTACTACTGAATTACTCTTTACACAATATAGTGTTCCTCAACTCTTAGGCACTCGAATAAACATTCGGAATCATAAGCTAGACAACTCGAGCGCAGATGAGCAAAGTTTAAGCTAGCTAATAAAGGCAGCTGTTGTTCTAGCGCTGTGTATCCTGTACTCTAGCAACAGAATCATAAGAATTTGCATGAAATAACTTTTATGAAATGTTAGAACGAGTTAAAATTAGAGTAGGGACAAGGGGGTTGGTAGTTAAAGCTTATTTGATGACTACATATATAATATTGCCTTAAATGCCTGAAGGTTCATATACTTGTTTCAAGAAAGGAATAAAGATGTGGAGGGCTGGTGTTATAGGAAAATAATTAACAGCATCTCCATAGAGATTCTGAAGCTCCTCTATACAATAAATGATGCAAGAGTAATAAAAATAGTCAGGTTTATCCAAGACAATCCCAGACAAAGGAAAGATGTTGTAACCGCAAATGATCCAGAGACATCTAAAGGTTGTGTCAGCTCCAGTTTTGTCCTACTTCATGAAGATTTCAGACATTAGACTTACTTACATTAGATAACCTCCTCATCACACCTCGCAATGCACCACGCTGTCTGAGATCCTCCAGCACTGCTCGACTGGTACCACCTTTTCTCAGTATGAGTACCGTATTTTTCGGACTATAAGCCGCTACTTTTTTCCCACGTTTTAAACCCCGCGGCTTAAACAACAAAGCAGCAATTTTATGAATTTTTCCTGGGTTTTTCCCGGTTTCACAAACTTCAAGCCAAAAAACTAAACCCCATAACTTTAGACCAATGAAATTTCCAAACGGAAACGAAAAAACGCACCTCACCTGTGTTCTGAGCTGCACGGCATCGGGAGGAAAAAACGTTTTTTTTTAAACGCATGACGATGCCAAAAGATAAACTCCCAAGATAAATAGTTGTGAAAGGAAGGAGGAAGACAGTGAACAATGACTTTCTTGGTCGGCTACTGTTTAGATACAAGCTGTTGTAACGCGTTGAGTCTGGGTGAAGGGAGAGCTCGCTAACTCCAGTTACAACAGAAATCATATAAGCACAGACAGGTTTCCAAAACTCGTGATTTTTATTTTTCTTGGCAACAGCGTTATGGGTTAGTCAAAGAAACTTAGAAATGATCAGCGGAGTCCCTGGCTAACATTAAGCGACGGTTGAAGAACATCCTCTTCCTGAAACACTTAAATTAGCACTTTCCAAGTTTGCTTTGTAAAAATGAAGAGTTGTAGTCTTATTTATATTAAGTTTGTAAGTACACTATACACTCAGCAAACTCCTGTATTATTAATACCTACTAATGCTGACATACTGTACCTACTACTTTGCTTTTAGAGAAAGCCTCATGGAGATTTGTGCTTATTCAGCCATAAAGGTACAAGTTATATCAGGGAATGTTGTAGGTGAATGTAGGTTTGAAATGCAGTCAGTTTTTCAATTCGTCCCAAAGGTGTTCATCTAATCTTCCACTCCACAATATAGAAGGCATATGTTCATAGAGCTGGTTTTGTGCATGGGTATGGGTCTCCTTGTTCAAGTGAAGGAAATATTTCATGGTACTACATCCAAATACATACTATACAAATGTGTGTCTCCAACTTAGTGGTAGCAGTTTATATATAATATATATTATATATTTGGTCATATTTATAACTAATTTCAATCTTACATGTGGGTTGACAGATTTGAACTTTTTGATTTGTACTTTCACAGCATGTGTGTGTATGTGTGTCATTATAGAGCACAGTGGAGGGTCATTTCCCCCTCATTATAATCGATAGGCCTTCAGGGCAGTGTCATTCTTTTTCCTGTCAGAACTCATATTAATTGGAATTATTGCACTTCTTCAGTTTTAATCGATGTCTTTCCTAACTTCACTGGAATCATCAGGGTCAAATTAGCCTTCATTCCACATTTATTTTTGCAGACATGCTAAGCATGAGTATTAATACTAAACCATGGAATCTCCTGGACCAGAAGGATTAAAAATCACCAAGCGAAAATCTTAAAGTTTTTTGATGGTCTTAACATAAAACCTTTGGTCAGGAAATTAATAAGAATGAAATAAATGTAATAAATCATAGTAGCTTAGAAAAGGCTAGCTTTTCAGTTTTTTATTATTTTTATTTATTTATTTTTTAGTGACCAACTTCTTCATTTTCTCATTATTATTATTATTATTATTATTATTATTATTATTATTATTATTATTACTATCATTATTACTAATTATTTATTGTAAATTATTATTAAGACCAATATTATTATAATATAATATCGTATAATATTTATAATATTTGCTTCTTTTTTTTTTTGACCTTGAGCCTAGTTCTAGTCAGAAGTGTATTTTCAAGATTAAAATAATAAATAAATTAATTAATTAATTAATAAAAGCCTACACTGTACATGAGTCTGAAGATTTGCATTGTTTGACAAAAATGTATTAGTTGTTCAGTATTTTTACATTTTATTAATTTGTTTTTGTTTAGTATGTATTTATAGGATTTATGTAAAGATGCATTTATGCCTTTCTTAAAGGATTTAATGTCGTACTTACAAAGTGGAGCACTTGCTGAGGAAAAAAAAAAAAAAAAACGTTTTGTAAAACTCTCTCTATGCTGCTTTATGATCTAGGGCGATATCTGGGTACTAATCCCCCTGGGCTGGGCATATGAGGCTCAAGGCCTGAGCTGCGATCAGCCTGGCAGGATTGGCACCATCTCCACGCCATGTGGTTAACCCGGCGTCCCTCGGGGAGCCTTTCCGTGCTCACCAGGCTGCTTTACCTCCTGCACAGGTGGCCTTTCGAGTCTGCTCTCCTCCTCGTTTTAGAGCTCAGGTCTCCCAGCAGGATCAAGAGGCCAGAGGGCACCCTCTGGCATGCCTGACAAACATGCTGGTTAACCCACCATGCCAGTTGGTGCATTAGTTCGATTGGATGTGTCGGTGTTGCTCGGGATTGGGGGTTCGAGTCGCTATCGTAATGCGATAATGGAGCAAATCTGTAGCTCGCATGCGCAATGATTCCTTAGAGCGCTATGGGAGCGTCTACATGTCTACACTATGGCTGGTCTTGGATCTATACAATCAACAGATTCCTATATTAGAATTACCCACTCATGCTAGCATACCTACTACTTTGTATTTAGGACAACCCTCAAAGAATTCACAAGTTTTCTCAATTCAATATGGTGGCCAATATGTTCTAAGGAAACTTTCCCCACACCGTCCTACAACCTCCACCACCACCTGGATATGTGACGCATCAATTCATGCTGAGTTTTGACACTGTTATCAAGAGATTCATCAATAGCATGCAATTATTCCAGAAAGTTTGGTTTATAGACAAACTCATGTTTTTTTTATATTATTTTCTTTTCTGCATGGTTGTAATGAGTGGTTGAGTTTATCTATCCGTTTTTTCATACAGACAGCAGTGGACAGTACCAAAGTAGATGTAATTCATTACTGTACTTAAGTAAGTTTTTTGTGTAACTGTACTTTACTTTCCATTTTATGAGACTTTTAACTTTTCATTTCAAAGTCAAATATCGTACTTTTGACTCGACTACATTTTGCGAAATGATTTCATTGGATTTTGATTGGCGCTTGGTGGTATCTACTTAACACAAACATAAAGTTCAGCGTCAGTTCAAGAGCAAGCAAAACATTTTGAGAGGAACAAATGATGGAAGAAACTCCAGACTTGAACGTCCTACAAACTTTTAGTAGTAGTAATTGAAAAGAAAGGTTTGACTCATGATCATTTAAATAGATATCAATCAAGTGTTGGAGTTACCAAGGAGGAGGTATATGGAGGTGGATACGATATTCTCATGAATGATTTATTATTATGTTAAGAGTAATAGAGTCTTTTTACATAAACTGAGTTGATGAAGCAGAGTCTTGTGACAAAAATGATTATAGGAACATTTATAGCCATAATAAATCACAGTACTTCTTTATACTTAAGTAGATTTAAAAGCAAATACTTTTGTACTTTTACTCAAGTGAAAGTTTAAAGGGACACTTTTACTTGAATAATAGTTACCTATGGTATCTCTAACACGTACATGGTTTGTGCACCACTGCATACAGAACTGGCTCTGAAGCAATAAACTTTTAAGATTTATCTGTATTAAAAGCATGAGATTCTTGAAAGCAAGCATAACTGGTACCAACAAGCTCCCATTCATTTCCTATCCAATTGCATGAGAATGTTATTTGAAGGTCTTGGTTGCACAGGTGTACAGGCGTTCCTAAGAAACACGCCTGCTTACCATACATGATTAATCGTTACTGCGTGGGAGGGTACCACGAGAACGCGCATATACCATATGTGGTAAAGCTTAAGTGTATGAGCTCTGTCTATCTCTGGCACCACACCAGGTCCTCTCAATACGTGCAAACTGGCGCTTATTGGAACCGATCTGCACGCAGACAGCTAAATCCGAACGAGCTGACCTATTTCTTTACTCTGCGCCATGGGAATAGGCGAATAATAACCAATCCGAGTTCACCGCACTGGAGTTGGCTCGCTCCAGTACAGACATATTATCACGTATCATAATGGGTGGTTGGAAAAGCATTCCAGCTCCAGAAACCACGCCCGTACCTACTTATGTGGTTTGCGTTGTTTGGATTTATTTTTTTTTTATTCTCCCCTTTACCCCATCAATCTTTTCCCCATTTTTTTTCCTTTTCTTTATCTCCCTTTCTCCTTCCCTCCCTCCTACCCTCCCTCCCTCTTGCTTCCTCTTCAGAGGCACCTAATTAAGAAAGCCTGACTCATTTACATGGCTATGTTTGATCTAAATTACACTCCAAACCGCACCAAATTAGGATCATCTGTGAATGTGAAACATTCGCTCTCCTCCCTCTCTTTTCTCCGAGCTCTCGTTCTCGCGACTCGCTTTGCTCACGTTCGCTCTCTCGTTTTCTCCCAGCGTCTGTTGGAACAGGAGGAGGCTGCTGCTTGACTCTCGGGGGCACATGTTCAAATGATGAGAGGGATTATGGGTTTTAGTGTTCTCCCGAGACCTGAAACACACACACACATACACAAATGCAGCACTGTGGGGGGAAAAAGTTGAGGACAATTACCTCTGGATCTGGTTCTGGTCCTGTCCTGCAACAGTCGCTAATGAAACAGAGCAGGGATTTGAAGCCGGGTCATTCTGGGACTGATGCTCAATGTTAATACACACACACACACACTCTCTCGCTTTAACCAAAACTGTATTCAGTCTGTATTGTTTTTAACAACCCACTACTGATTGAAAATGTATGAAGAGTGATTATATGCTGTTATGGGAAACTAATCAACAACAGGGTAAGGTGATAATGCAAAGTTAATAAAGTTAAGAATCCATTTCACATTTAGTCCTAATTATATTGCTGTTATAATAAACTCCACTCTTCTGTGTTCCACTTCCACCCCAGGAGGCCTTGGGTGCAGGCAGCGTTCCAATTCATCCCAAAGGTCTTCAATGGGGTTGAGGTCAGAGCTCTATAGCTGAAGATTTTCCACTTCAAACCATGTAAGGCATATTTTCATGGAGCTGGTTTTGTGCACAGGGGCATCATCATGCTGGAACAGGTGGGTATTTCCTAGTTCAGGTGTTTACATTCATTGCATTGGATTAAAAGTCACAACCTTTGGATTCAAAGGGCAATGCATTAAACACTAAGCTACCAACTTCCTAAAGTGTTAAAAAATCATTTGTATATTATGTAAATTTATTGAGTTATAATACGTAAAAATATTAAGTCGCAAATAATAAAATTTCAGAAAATGTCACAGGCAGTTGCAGACAAAAAGAATAATCGTTTGTTTATATTGTTCCCCCCCAACCCCCTAAACGTCGTACGGCGAGTTTAGTATCAAAAATCTATTCGTGTCAAAACGTCAGCTTCAAACAAAGAAAACATCGCTGAAGGACACGAGGCCGAGAGCCAAGATCAACCGCTGAAATCTGCTGGAAACATCACAACACAACACAACCGCCAGCATCATGACACACAACTCACATAAAGCGTGCATTACACAAGGCGTAACAAGCTCAATAAACGTTCCATTTGTAATTTCAATAAACGCTCCAAATGTTCTATTTGTCATTTCAGCTTCGAGAGGCAAGACAGTGCTCATAAAGTGGCTCGGGTACAGAGCGGCAAAAGTGGCGTCTTTGCGTTCCGTAAAAAGTTTGCACGTTATTTTACGTGCCAATAACAATAGACCTGGCCGTGCGCCAAGAAACCATGGCGCCTTCCAGCAAGAGGGAGCGTTTACTTACTGTGTGGCCCACTAATCATTTTTTCGTGTCCCCGCTGCTTGGCTTTGCGTGTCTCCGCTCTGTAAAGCGTCTATAAAACCGAGGAGGATTTTCGTAGGCTGTGGTGAAGGAGAGAGGCGAACAATAAACTTGAGTAAGGTGCTTTTTTTTTTTTGTTCGATAATCTTTTGTTTTTGTTTGTAGAACTAAATGAAGGTCATTAGTTAATAATTTGCTGAAAAAAAAAAGGCAAAATTACTAAATAATAAATAAACGTGAAAAGAAAAACACATAGAAATAACAAAAAATTTAAATGATAAATAAGAGAAAAAAGAAATAAAATGTGGGGTGTAACGGTACACATATTCGTACTGAACATGGCTTTCACACGTACCGAATGCAAACGTTTTTACGTGCAGAACATAGTTAGAACCTGCGTTCCATCATGAACGGTTCAGGTAGCAGACCACAAGTTTGCTTAGTCTCAACCTTGAACTTTGAGCTCTGTGTCTCTGTTTATTTAAATTATTATTAAACTAGAAAACACACACAACAATGCCAGGGGTATAAAAAAGAAACGAGAGTTAGCGCAGTGTCACTGTTTCTACTTTTGTAGTGTGTTGTATAATATTGTCAGATTTTGATTTGCACATGCACGAAATCGCTGCCACTTCCAGTCACCGCTGCCGTTTTTATGACAGTCTAGTGATATGGATTCTTTGTGTTTTGATTTCTCTTAAAAGAAGAAAATCCTGACAAATCCACATATCGAGGGAGTAAATGAATGAAGGATGGAGGGAATGAAGACATTTGTTAAAGTACGCTGAAATAAGTAAAACACATCTTTAGATAATTAAATATTAAATGTAAAACACACACACACACACACAGCACAAAAACACACTTATATATATATATATATATATATATATATATATATATATATATATATATATATATATATATATATATCTGTATTACTCAAATGGGGTCTAACAAATGTAAACTATTTAATAAAATGTTGCTACTTATTTCAATTTAATTAATTAATTTTATGCGTGCTAATTGAACTGATCAGGCATTTTATTAAAACTTGTTTTAAAAACTGTTCATGTTCACAAATGTGAATAATAATAAAATGCGTTCAAATTTTGTTTTGCTTTTTTTTTTTTTTTTTTTTTGTTACCTCTAACCGTACCAAAATTTCACCGAACCGTGATGTGAAAAAACGATGTACGTACCGATCCGTGAATTCTGTGTACCTTCACACTGCTAAAAAATACACAACATACAAATAAATATAAAAAAAGAAAAAAGACTTTTTTTTCCTCTTTTTTTTAAAACTACTTTTTTTATTATTAAATCATGAATAAATGATTTAATTTATTTATTCCTTTTTACACATCAATAACCATGATTTTATTTTGTTTATTTAATTCAGTCTCCTACTTTAGTGTCCGATTCCTATTTTTGGCGTGGATTAAAAAAACCCGACCTTCTAAAATGCTTTTCTGATCACCACTTATGTAAAGAGTGTGTATTATAGATCTTGCACCAGCCTCGCTATATCCCTATTATCAGTTATAGAAAAACTCGAGATATCTTGACATGTCCAAAAAAAAAAAATCCCATGACATCAGCAGGTTGTTGAATACTTCCCCTAGAATCCTGACACTGACAGTCGCCTCACTGAGGCTTGATGTGAACCTGAAGTGGAGATTTTGATGTATTACTGTGCTGCTATATGATCGGCTGATTGAATAATGGCATGGATGAGTAGGAAAGGTGTACAGGTGGTTGTGGTGAAGATGCCAATGAGTAGATATGTTTGTGTACAGTGTTATTGCTGGCCGTTTTGTTTGGATATGGGAGGCCACCGAGCACACAAAGAGAATAAATCGGGTTTGACAGAGGATTAGTGTTTGTGTGTGTGTTTTAGAGAGAGAGAGAGAGAGAGAGAGAGAGAGAATAGACACAGGTTGACTCTTCCCTGCAGAGAATGCCTCCTGTAATCAGAGATAACACCTGAAATAAACACAGCGGTCTGGATGAAGGCCATTCTGGTTTAATAAGCAGCCAGTACCAAATGCTGCTTCCAGCTGAAAGAGAGAAAATGGTGTTTGTTTTCTTCCTTACATTTGAAATATTGCTATAAAACCTTTGAAATGAGAACATTTTCAATCGTCTGTCCACTACACTCATTAACTAGAACTATCTTTTTTTTTTTTTTTTGTGGCCAGAGGCTACAAAGAGGCATCACAGACCCGGAGAGTGACGGCGCGAATCTCCATTTCCAAACTGGCCACGGAACAGAGACGGATGCCGTCTCTCCGACCCTGATACTAGCGGCCCCCGAGGGCCAACAGCACCGAGCTCCTGCTCTATGCTAATTAATTACCATTGGCATCTTTAGCGATGCGTGTCAGCTCCGATACGGGATATCAGTCTGTTATGCGATCAAACCGAGCGCAGGGGTTCACTACACCAGGGACTTCATTCGCAGCAAGTCTACGGCGCGTCGGTGGCACATCAGATTATTACCGATTTGTTTATGACGAACACAGTGCCTGCACCAGAGCATTACGCTTGCTAATGAACAGGGTTCGAGTGGCGATCAGATCCCATCAATCAGATACTGCACATGGCTGATTTGTCCTAATACTCTTCTGTGTGTGCGAGTGTGGGTGCGCTCTCGCATCGATCTTTATCAATCGCGTTCTACATAAGTGTAATGGAACCATTCAGGGCGTGCTGTCAATAGCAAAAACAGTTCATGTACAGTAAAAAACAAAGAGCCTCGTTTCTTTGGCGCGTCATGTTCTGAAAAGCTCTCAGAAGTAGTTGAGGTTCATCATTTGTTTGTAATTGCTGTTTGTTTTGAGATAAAAAAATAATAATTTAAATATTATTAAACAATAAGTAAATTTCCCTCCGGGATGAATAAAGTGATCTATCTATGATTTACAGTATATGGACAAAAGTATTGGGACACATGACTTTTCTAGTCTTTTTTGGCTCCTCCCACAAATTTTGGCAGCTCCATACTATTATATAGCAGGATCCATTTTATTATTCATATTTATTGTAAAAGCTTTTTCTGTCATTTTCTTTCATTCTCTCAATTTCTTTCTCTTTCTCTCTCTCTCTCTCTCTCTCTCTCTCTCTCTCTCTCTCTCTCTCTCTTTACCATGAAAACACTGAGTGATTGTTTCATTGATGTCCAATCCATATAACCAAATATAAAAAATACATAGAACTGAATGTTCCTCTCATATAATATGCATATGCTCAGATTTTCACAATAGCACACATCAACAGATGTCCATTTCTTTAGGTTTTTCAAAATATTTGACTATCCTACTCGTGTAGAGCAATATGATCTCTTATTTCTTCAAATCCACAGTTTCCACAGCGTGGTGCGAAACACAAAAAACATCCAGTGGGCAGCAGTTCAAGTCGGAACTGAACGTACCGTTCCGTTTTCAAGCTTATATAATTAAATTGTCACAATAACACACACAAATTAAATATAATGTCCAGCCCTTCAAATTTTCCAAAAAGAATTCAAATGTAGCTCCTTAAGGTTTTCAGAAACATAAAACAATGTCTCCCTGAGCCACAGAGCTCAACATCCCAAAGACGATTTACATGGCGTCTTCTATGCTATG
Organism: Silurus meridionalis; assembly: GCF_014805685.1. Classification (NCBI taxonomy): domain Eukaryota; kingdom Metazoa; phylum Chordata; class Actinopteri; order Siluriformes; family Siluridae; genus Silurus; species Silurus meridionalis. The sequence goes on along the minus strand of NC_060884.1, from coordinate 3,917,162 downwards.
CGTTTCTTTGATGGAAGGCTGGGACACCAATCTGTGGCTGAGCACACACATGAAAAGAATCAGCGTGACGACTGGGAAATCGCAATGTACGCCTTAAACCCGGCTTCACCTTCGTTCTATTGGACGTTTATTATAATCCGTAGGTTTAAGCCATGCTCGGAGGGCCATTCCGCTGAACATTACGGATCAATCGTTCTCGCCGTATATTACAGTTTTGCCGTTTTCTATACGCAGAAATGCTTAGAAAAAAAATAGTCGGAACATCTGTATCCTTTTAAACTGCATTGGTTAACAAGCCTGGAATTCTTGCTAAAGATTCTGGAATTTTCTTTTTGTGGATTTCTTCCAAAAGCCGTAAGACCGAAATCAAGAGATCGAAACATATGGAACGGGTCAAAAGTGAACAATTTAGTCATCAATGAGCGACAACAATAGATGGAGGAATGGTGTGATGGCATCTGACAGTGAAACGATCCTGACCAAAAATGATTTTAAGCTCATTCATTTTAAAGAGAAGAATCCAGAACATTCTATGGAGTGTAGTAGACAAATGTGTAAAGTAATTGTATTTATTTGTTTGTTGGTATGTTTCTATGTTGGCTGCTATAATAGTTGGTGTATTTGACCGGTTGTGTTTCTTGGAAAATATACGGCATTTAGCAGGCACCCTTATCCAGAGCGACTTACAATTATCTCATTCATACAACTGAGTAGTTGAGGGTTAAGGGTCTTGCTCAAGGCCACAGCCGTGTCAGCTTAGTGGTGGTGGGATTTGAACTACCAACCTTCTCATTAAAAGTCCAAAATCTTAGCCACTGAGCTAACCCTTCTTCTGAGTATTTGATGGGTTTGAGTTCTGGTGATTTTGCCTTGAGCCTTGTCAAAACCCATTCACTCCCTGATTTAACCCTGAAACCCATGTAGTCATCAAACTAGACCATGGGTGTGTCAGTGTTCAGTACTTGCATTGTAATGAGCTGTTAGTGTGGGTGCAAATATTGAAAAAAATATTCATAAGGACGTTAATACACTTTTGCACATGTTAGACGCTTGGATAGTTTGTTTTAATGTTTTTTGTGTAGCTGACGTTCTCTTGTTGAGTTGTTGCCTGGATGGTGAACAGAGTCTGGGTCGAAGGTTTGACACGCCACAGCAGAAATGTTGCCAAAACATTTCCTTTTTATTTTTTCTCTCCCCCGACTGAAAAGCCTGTTCAGAAAGCCCAAATTATCATTATTGGAGAACTGTGAAATTTAATTTCTTATCTATAAATATTCTAACTTTCAGCCGGTCCCCTTTTTAATTAGCATTCCTGGCAACAAACACACAGGGAGGTGATTTTTTTTTTTTTTCCTTTTCTCTTTTTTTCCCTGCTCTCTTCATTCCCTGACAAATTACCACAGTTCTTTCGGCTGGCATGCAGAACAGGGAAATAAATAGAGATTGCGTTGCTGCTTTGCCACGGCAGACTGGGGGAAAAAAAACCTGCATTGTGAGCACGTCACATATTGTTAAATATGTTTCGGTGGAGCGGAAGGTAGAACGCTACAGCTAATCCTTTATATTTTTATACTATAAATCAGTCACAGTGTTGAATTAGAATGATATCCGGTTATGTCTTTTTTTTTTCTGGATCCAGCATGATGCTGCCTGCCTCCATCTCCTCCTGTCATATCTATAATAATAGTATCAATTACAATAATTAACTACAGCTGATTATCTTAAAATCAGGTTTTAGAAGATTTCAGCTTGGGTATGTTCAGCCTGATTTCTCCTGACCTGCATCGCCTTTAGTTTAATAGCTACTTGTACCTGACGACATTTCAATTTAACTAGACGCCATAACATCGGAGGGAGGGAAAGACAGAGAGAAAGAGAGCAATTCTCTTTTTTTTTTTCCTCCTGCCGTCTTCTTTTTCACCTCCTGAGGTGTCCTGGCTTTTTGATAATAATTCAGCAGCCTTGTTTCAGCACTAATCAAAAGTCAGCGAGGGTGTTGAGAGGAAACGGCGGCTTTCTTGTACTTTCTCACCTTCCAGCATGTCAAGGCAGGAACGCGATCCTTCACTCGGCCTTTGCAAACCAGCAGGGAAAAAAAAAAACAACTTGCACGCACACGCGTGGTCCCATGTATGAAATTACTATTTGAGGAGAGAGAATAGCAGTCAGAATGGGAAATAGAAATGGGTGTCTGCATGCGAGTCCGTGCCCAATCACTTGAACAGCGCACTTGAAGCGTGAGCAGCAGAGGCCAAATAATGACAAATCTCTCAGTCTCTAATGGGAAGCAGTCGTTTGGCTCTTTCGGACAAGTGCCGCACACCTTCAAGTGCAGTGAATATATTTGCGCGAGAGGAAGTTTTTTGCATATAGCACGCAGGCGTGTCATTGAGTTATTTTACATCATGCCTTGGTGCCTGGTCTATTAAAGCAAATTGAAGTCGTAGCAGCTGTTTTTTTTTTTTTTTTTTTGCTTTCTTTTTACTTTCTTTTTAAAAATGTTACATTTTTTGCACTGGGCAATAAGTTTTAAAGCAAGAAATGGTGAATCTCTGAACTAGTGCTCGTCGATGATGCGGTTTAACAGGTGATATCTAGTTAATAGATGCAAATTACTTTCTTTTTATTTAGAAAGCTTGCTAACATGTTTCATGGTGTGGATACCTGTATGAACATGAGGGCTGGGATCCAGTGAGATGAAACAACACGAAAGGGATTCGGTGGTTTTAATTAGTTTCTCAGGGTTTCAGTGATGTTCAATTACAAAATAGTTCAATAGTTTTTATAGAAAATAGAATGAAATAGGT